>NW_007258109.1:500219-503406 GCF_000164805.1 Carlito syrichta | reverse complement strand
TGGTAGCACGTCCCTGTAGTTCCAGCTACTTGGAAGGCTGAGGCAGAAGGATCGCCGGAGCCCAGCAGGTCGAGGCTGCAGTGGCCGGGAGCAGCCACTGCACTCCAGTCTGGGCGACAGAGTGAGACTCCAACTCAAAAAAAAAAATCATCTTCAGTGACCGCATCAAAATTCTGCAGGAGATCCTTGAGAGTTTATTCTCATGGCTCAGCCTGGCTTACCCAGGTAGAATAAGAGAACAAGAACATTGGAAGGAGTGACTGCATATGGAAAGTGTTGAAAGAGGAAGTGACTTAACCAAAGAAGTTCTGCTACACAGTGCATAACACAGGCAGCACCCGTCAAGCAGCAAAAGAAAAAAAAGCACTCAGAAAAAGTTAAACTACTAATTGTGTCTGTTTCAAACCTGCCACTGAGGCTGCAGGGTCTGTGCCCTTGGACAACTCTTTCACATCTTTCAGTGTGTAGAGAGGGTGACCACACATCCCCACTGAACTGCCGTCCTGATCCTGGGAGGCAGGTCCATGAAGTGGTGGGAAAGGGAGAAAGCTTGGGAGGAGGCATGAGGGTAGCAGAGATAGAAATAACTCAGTAAACTCTGAAAACACAGCTCCAAGCATTACCGTTTGAGCACGCATCAGGACTTCTTTCGAGGTTCATTCTTCTCTCTGAATTAAAAGAGGAACCCCCACCCCCGATATTTGATTAGAAACAGCTGTGACATTAAGGGGTTTGTCCAATTCAAAAGAGCTTTTGCTGATTCGCAGTTTCAGGCTGTCTCTACCTCTGGGCAACTTTTCATAATCGCTGATTATCTCCAGCAAACTCTTGTCCACTTGGTCACAGATGCTTTTCAGGATGTCCAGGTTTCTCTCTCCCAGGATGGCCATCTTCTGCATCTCTTTGAAAGCATCCAGCAAGTCCTACGAGAAAGGAAAGAAAGCCAGAGGCTGCTGGGGATCTATCGGGGTGTAGGCTACATTATTTCTTATTTCCACCTCCTGCAAACCAAGGGCCTGTGCTCGGCCCCAGCAGAACCCGGGAGCTTACTCTGCTCTTCTGCAGCAGCAGACAGCGGGCACAGGGAGAGGGTAGGAGAAGCTGTGTCAGAATCTGCCCAGGCCCCAGGCCCTGTGCTCAAACCGCCTGTGCCTCTTCCTGAGGACTGTGAAACCGCCACAGCCCCCATGGGGACAGCCATAGACTGCCTCACACCCAACATCACCTCTGGCCCCTAGGCCCCCTCCGGACCTGAGTTCACACAGACATACACACAGACACATAAAGACATACCCCCACACAAAGACACACACATCACACTCACAGACATTCACAGACACAATCTCACACACAGAGACATATAGATACACACCACCCACACACACAGAGACAGACACAGATGCCACACACACATCACACACCCAGTCACACACACAGAAACATACCACACACACAAATACACACAGAGACACACACCACACACACTCATCACACACACACATACATAGAGACACACCACACACATAGATACACAAAGAAACACACAACACACACACAGACACCACACACAGACACATACCACATATTCACTTAGAGACACAGACATAGAGAAACACACACAACACACACAAATACCACACACACAGACACACACCAGAGACATACCACACATATTGACAGACATGCAGACACACTCACAGAGCCACAATGACACACCACACACAGAGACACACACAACACATAGAGACACATACACAGAGTCATAAATACACACATACCACACACCATACACAGAGACACATAGAGATACACATACTACACAGAAACACACACACAGAGACACAGACACAGAGATACACATGCAACACAGACACACAGACACAATACACAGAGACAGCACACACAGAGATAACACACATATACAACACACACATACACACAGAGTTCCAATTCCCAGATGTTCTGGGACGGCAGAAATGGGGCAATTTCTCAGGCTGACTCCCGGGTTCTGCTGGGGCCCTGCTGGTCCGACACTGGGTGGTGCCTACACAATTGGCCTCTTCTCCTCCAGGGCTTTACTCTGCCTTATACCCAGTGGTGAGCATAACATACTCCCAAGACAGCGGAGTCACACCTGCAGCACTCACACCTCCCAGGACAACAGAGTCACACCTGTACCACTCACACCTCCCAGGACAGCGAAGTCACAACTCCAACACTCACATCTCCCAGAACAGCTGAGTAACACCTGCACCACTCACACTTCCCAGGACAATGGAGTCACACCTGCAGCACTCACATCTTCCCAGAGAGCAGAATCACACCTGCAACACTCACACCTCCCAGGACAGTGGAGTCACACCTGCAGCACTCTCACCTCCTAGGACAGGAGAGCCACACCTCTAACACACCAGCTGCAGAGTGAGCATCTGGAATAGTCTCTCTCTGGCCTCAGAAATCTCCACCACTAACCGATTCTCAGGCTGAACTCAGCAAGATGCTGGGTCTTACCATGTCACCATCCAGTTTACATTTGGGGATCTTTTGTCGCAAAAAAAACTTAAAATCCTTCAATTCTTCTTTGTTTACATTTTCTGAAACCTGCAAAAGCATGACCCTGTAGGAGAAAAAGGAGATACCTTAGAAATGCCTTCATAAAGAATTCCCATTTGGTATATGGAATCTAGCAGACTCAGTGACCTCCCTTCAAAATAAGGCCAGTTGATGACATGATTTCTGAGTGGAGTCCTTAGAAAGAGGTTGTCATGGTGACACCGATGGAAGGATAAACACACATAATTGTCTGCTTAAGAAACAATCCCAGTCCCTGATAGCTGGGCCCTTTCTGTTTTCATAGCCCCAGAGGGTTGTGAGGTGTAGAGGACCCACACAATTTGTGTTAGAACCTTGGTTCCTCCATCTTTGAGCTGTGTGACTTTAGATGTGTGACACATCTTTTCCTCATTGTAGACTGAGGATAATTGTGTATCTACATCATAGGAAGCTGTTGAGGGCTGCACAAATAAGTTTATATGAAGTGCTTAAAGCAATCTTTGGTGACACACTAAGTGTCCAATAAGAGACAGGCATTATGCCGGGCTCAGTGGCTCAGCCTGTAATCCCGCGCCTTTGGGAGGCTGAGGTGAGTGGATTGCCTGAGCCAGCGGGTTCGAGACCCGCCTGGGCA
>NW_007258109.1:484663-500178 GCF_000164805.1 Carlito syrichta | reverse complement strand
AGGCTGTGGTGGCCGGGAGCGGCCGCTGCACTCCAGTCTGGGTGACAGAGTGAGACTCCAACTCAGAAAAACAAAACAAAACAAAACAAAACAAAAAAGAGACAGGCATTATTTCCTAGTCTACACCTGGCACATTCAGGCTCTTGGAATATGCTTATTGAATGGGAGAACAAAGGAATGTTTTGTAAGTCAACAAAACTTTCAGTATTATGGCATAAAGGGTTATAACTTTAATACAAAAACACGTTAACTCTAAAAAATTTTAATTAGGCCAGGCTCGGTGGCTCAGCCTGTAATACCAGCGCTTTAGGAGGCCAAAGTGAGTGGATTGCCTGAGCCTGCGGGTTCAAGACCCGCCTGGGTCACTTGGCGAGGCATCATCTCTACAATAAATCAAAAATTAGCTGGGCGTGGTAACATGCGCCTGTAGTTTCAGCAACTTGGAAGGTTGAGGCGGAAGGATCACCGGAGCACAGCAGGTTGAGGCTGCAGTGGCCGGGAGCGTGCCCCTGCATTCCAGTCTGGGCAACGGAGTGAGACTCCAACTCAAAAAAAAAAAAAAAAAAAAGAAAAAAAAATTTTAATTAGAAAAGAAAGATTCTGGAAATAAAAATAGTATAAAAACAGACCAGGTATGGTGGCTCATGCATGTAATCCCAGGACTTTGGGAGACCGAGGTGCAAGTATTGCCTGAGCCCAGGAGTTCAAGACCAGCCTGGACAACATAGCAAGACCTCATCTCTACAATAAAATTTAAAAAATTAACCAAACATGGTGGCACCCACATGTAGTCCCATCTTCTTGGGAGGCTGAGGTGTTGGATCACCTGAGCCTGTACTCCAGCCTGGATGATAAAATGAGACCCTGTTCAAAAAAAAAAAAACTATTTATAAAGATTTCACAAGTCTAGTAAGCCAAAGCTAGCCAATGTACTGGGTTAAATGGTATTCTCACCTCGCCCCCAAAAGTCATGTCTACCCAGAATGTGGAAATGTGACCTTATTTAGACAAAGAGTCTTTGCAGATAAAATCTCATAAAGATGAGGTCACACTGGATTAGACTGAGCCCTAAACCAATAACTGGTGTCTTTACAAAAAGAGAGAAATTTGGACAGGCAGACCCAGAGGAGAGAACAGGCAGAGCCTGTGATGCATCTACAAGACAAGGTATGGCAACCCTTGGCATCATTGCAGCCTCAACCTCCTGGGCTCAGGTAACCCTCCCACTGCAGACTCTTGAGTAGCTGGGACTACAGATATGTATCACACCCGGCTATTTTTTTTTTTTTTTTTAACTTTTTTGTAGAGACGAGGTCTTACTATGTTGCCCAGGTTGGCCTCGAACTCCTGGGCTCAAGCGATCCTCCCACCTCAGCCTCTCAGAGTGCTGAGATTACAGATGTGAGCCACTGTGCTCGGCCAGGAATTTATTTGTATGTCACCAGTTAATCCTAGGAAACCATAGCCCCAGAACTGGGAAAGCTGGAAGGTCTCATCTTGTGCCCACTGTCTTGGTCTCCTGAAGATTCTGCTTCTGCCATGTGAACTAGGTTAAGGTAACTCGCCAATGCCAGGTGATATGCTACACCTCTCTGACAGAGGCCTGAGAGCCCCCTGACAAGGGCAGGACCTGTCTATCTTGGAGATAAGAGACATGGCATGATGACCATCTACTGCTTGTTTATCATCGTTGAATATCAGTCAGAAGATTAAAGAAAAATGCTAGTGTGGTCATTTACCATTATAAGAAAACACTAGACATTTATTTTTGAATTATAATTGTTACGTATACAATAAGCCCCTTACAAACTCTCAAGGCTTATTACTGGACAACGCTATACTAGAAAGTCTGTAGACTTCAATTACAAGGAAAATAAAAGGGTAGAATACTTTGGAATAAAGTTGAGTCAAGAGTAGCTTGTAATTGGATCCAACCTTGGCCAAACTGAGAAGGCTTTGGAGAAATACTTCCTGGGTACAGATTCCACTAGAAGAATAAGGCAGATGACAGTACCAAGTCAGTTCTGTTCCTGTATATATATATATATGTATACTTTTTTTTTTTTTGAGTCGGAGCCTCACTCTGTCACTCAGGCTGGAGTGTAGTGACATGATCATGGCTTACTACAGTCTTGACCTCCTGGACTCAGGCACTCCTTCTGCCTCAGCCTTCCAAGTAGCTAGGACTATAGGAATGTACCACCACACCTGACTAATTTTTCTATTTTTTGTAGAGACGAGGTCTTGCTATGTTGCCCAGGCTGGTCTTAAACTCCTGGGTTCAAGCGATCCTCCTACTCCGGTCTCCCAAAATGCTGGGATTACAGGCGTGAGCCACCATGTCCAGCCAAACCTCATTCTTTTGCATGTAAATATCCACTTGTCTCAGCCCCATTTGTTGAAAAGACTGTTTCCCCTATTTAATTATCTTGTCATCCTCATCACAAATCAACTGAATATAAATGTAAGGGTTTATTTCTGAATATTTAATTCAGTTCTATTGATCTACCTATCCTGTGTACCACACTGTGTTGACACATAACTTTGTAGTAAGTTTTGAAATTGAGAAGTATGGTGCTTCAACTTTGCTGTTCTTTTTCAAAATAGTTTTGGCTGTACTGAGTTTATTTTTCCTTTAATTGCGATATAACTTTTAGGATCAGCTTGCCAATATATGTAATTTAATATACATCAAGGGCCCCTGGGATCTTAAGTGGACTTTGCAATCGGGCTGGCCTTCTGAAGGGTATAAAGCAACCTCACATGAGGTTTTTCTTGTTGTTGTTTTGGTTAGGTTTGGTTTGGTTTTTTGAGACAGGGTCTTGCTCTGTCACCCAGGCTGGTGTACAGTGGCATGATCCCAGCTCATCGCAGCTTCAACCTCCTGGGCTCAAGTGATTCTCCCATCTTAGCCTCCTCAGTAGCTGGTATACAGGCGTGCACCACCACTTGCAGCTAACTTTTTTTTATTTTTGGTAGAGACAGGAACATGCCATGTTGCCCAGGCTGGTCTCCAACTACTGGGCTCAAGCAACCCTCCCACCTCGGCCTCTCAAAGTACTAGGATTACAGGTGTGAGCCATCATGCCCAGCTGTGAGAATAAACTTGAAACAGTGTTTTAAACCACCTAGTCTGTGGTACTTTGTCACAGAAGTCTTAGGAAATGAATATACCCAGAAAATCTCTTTTGTCATTTAAAATCGAAATGGTCAAGCCTCAAGTAGGGAGACACAATACAACGAATAGGCCAGCACCTCAGGTCTCTGAGAACAGAAGGACCAGAAATTAACAGGCCATGCTATCAGGGGACAGTGGCCATAAGCCAGGCTTTTTGTCTCACAGGCCACAGTTGCTGACAGGCAGGCAGATGGGCTGGAGCAAAGGCTCAGGTAGAACTTTCCTGAAAATAAAGCTAAAAACCATGAACTAACAGAGAATGCTGAAAGAGAGAAGGTGACCATGTATTTCCATTTTCAAAGCCTTGTCACAGGGTAGGGAGTCTCAGCCTTTGGAAAGACGCCCTGAGGTCCCACTGCCTTCCTGCAGGAGCTCAGGGTCAGTAGGGCTCATGGGAGCTGAGCAGGCTGGCAGCACACACCTCATTAGAGAACTTTGTCACAGGAGTCTTTGCGTGTGGTAGAAAAGCCTTAAACCTTTGAAAATTTCCATAGACATTCACAAGCAGGTGGGAGGGGACTCTCAGGTGGGAAGGAGTGGTCCTTTATCCAGATGGACAGGAGAAGCAAGCACATGATCTGGGCATCAGCACAGCAGAGGCACCAAGATATGAGAGAGGCAGGGGAGAGGGAGAGGCAGAGAGACAAGAGTAGGGAGAAGAAGAGGGACAGGGACACTGGCAGGGAGAGGGAGGAAGGAGGGAGGGGGGTGGGAGGAAGGGAGGGAGGGAGGGACAGGGAGAGTGACAGGGAGAGGGAGAGGAGAGAAACAGGGACACAGGGAGAGAGAGGGAGGGACAGGGGAAGCGACAGGGAGAGTGACTTGAACAGGAAAAGGGAAAGGAAGGGGCAGAGGGAGCGGGACAGGGACACAGACAGGGACATGGACAGGGAGAGGGAGACAAGGAGAGAGAGGGACAGGGAGAGGGAGACAGAGAGAGAGAGGGAAGGGAAGGGACAGGGACAGGGGGAGAGAGAGAGAGAGAGAATCAATTAGAACACTTAGAAAAAAGTCTACTTTTTTTAAGACAGGCTCTCACATTGCCACCCAGGCTGGAGTGCAGTGGCATGGTCATAGCTCACTTTAACATCCAACTCCTGGCCTCAAGTCATCTCCCACTTTGACTTTCTAGAGTGTGAGCCACCGCGCCTGGCTGTAAAACTCGATTTTAATTTCAGCATACCTGTAATTAGTGTCTCACTTTGAGAAATTGCTTTGTATTTTATGGTTTTAGCATTTTTTTTTTTTCTGGATTATACCTAAGGCCCTAAATTTCTTGATTCGGGCCTGATGGGACATCTTCCCAGAGCCTCCCAAGGGGCTCGACCAGCCCTGCTCCCAGCCACCCTGCCCTCAGGAGTGTCCGTTTAGCCCACCTCCCAGCTCCTACACCTAGGATCTCGACTCACCTGAAGGCAGAAATCTGAGCACGGCCAGGGATCTGGAGTTCCCGCTTCATCTCCTCCATGCTAGTGTGCAGGTAAGTATCCAGCAGATCAAGCCGATTGCTCCGGAAGAGCAGCTCCTTTAGGAAGGACAGGTTGCCCTCCTCCAGCAGCCTCTTCTCCTTGAGTTTCTCGGAGAACGTCAAGAAATCGTTGATGTGCTCCTGCTTCCCCTGTGGAATGTGGTCCAGGCTCAGGAACTTGAGGGCAGCCATATCTTCCCGGCCCAGTTCTTCCCCGATTTTATAAAGAACATTGTTGAAATCCATCTTCTAGAGGTAGAATGTCGTCGAAACCTAGGGCAGAATACAACAGTACGTCCAGATGAGGACAAGCACCACTCACTGACTTGTTCCTTCACCAAAGGCCACTGCATCTACCAGAGGCCAGACACACAATGCTGTGGACACAGAAAACCCACCTGGACACACACAGGACAAGCTTCTGCCTACTGTTTCAAAGGAAGATACGCAAACAAGCCAGTGGTCACAGAGCTGCGACTAGGGTGCAGTAGGAACATAGTGGGAGGCTCCTAACTTAGCATGGGGGAAGGGTTTTTGTGGGAGGGAACCCGTGGGCAGGAGGCAAGAAAGCACAATTCTTTTTTTTTTTTTTTTTTAGTGGGTCTCACTCTGTCGCCCAGGCTGGAGTGCAGTGGCACGATCATGGCTCACCACAGCCTCAACCTCCTGGGCTCAGGTGATCCTTCCACTTCAGCCTCCTAAGTAGCTAAGTCTACAGGTGTATGTCACCACGCCCAACTAACTTTTTTTTTTTATTTTTTAGAGACAAGGTCTCACTATGGTCTTGAACCCCGGGGCTCAAGCAATCCACTTGCCTCAGCCTCCCAAAGTGCTGGGATTACAGGCGTGAGTCACTGCACCTGGCCTCTTGCAGGAAACAATTTATGCAAAACATGGATGTAAGAACTTTCTAGTCAGTTCAGGCAGACACAAGGAGCACAACACAGTAACCACAAAAGGTCTGGGACAGAGAGTGGTGGGACAGAGGGTTGAAGCTGTAGCCAAGAACCAAGTCATACAGGGCCTCATTCTGGGATTGGGGCTTTGTCCTGGAGGCCATGGGGAACTAAGGAAGGATTGTAAAAGGGAGATAATGTCACCCAGTGTGGGACCAACACTTAAAGCAAAGAGGATGGAGCAGAAGACTTGGAGGCAGGGACCTAGGAGGACCCATTTAAGTGGTAGAGGGCAGGAGGGATGGGGTCTGACTGAAACAACAGTGGGAGGACACGCTGCAGTGCTGTCCCCAGAGGGCTTGGGGAACAGTGCCTTCAGCTGCTCAGGAGCCCAAGACCGGAGCCCAGCCCTGCCAGCCTTTCAACCTAAATGGTCTCTGAATCAGGTCATGTAGTATCTTCACATACTTGCATGTTTTTAAGGGTGAGGGCAGTGTCTCAGGATACCCCAGTCAAGCTTTAAGCCAGCAGCCCAGATCCGCAATTTCTCCTTGCCCCCTATCCCCTGGACTCAATCACCTTGGCCAATTTCTCTCCCGCCCTCCGTAGACATGCACAGACTGTGTCCACGGTGAAAGGGGCCCTCGGAGCTGTGTTTGTCCTGGATTCCTCATAGGAACAAGATTCAACATGACTCCCTAGCGCAGGCAACAGCATTGACAAAGCCACACAGCCCAGCACCAGGAAGGCAGAGGTCAAGAGCAGGGGTTCAATCTTAGGTCAACCACTGTGACACAGGCACTGGGCCTCGGACAGCTCCCTTCCTCAAGGCCTCAGTGGCCTCTTTTGTCAAGAGGAGACAGAAAAACAAAACTCAGCTCCTAAGTTTGTTGTGAATATGAGATAATGCCTAGAATGCATCTAGAATAATGCTCAGCAACAAATAAAGGCCCAATAAATTTTAATCTGAAAGAAGGGCAAAGCCCCTGGCCATGAGGCCTAGGACCTTGAGCACTTCTTCCCATTTCCTTAGCTGAAAATGGGACAATTCCGCTGGAGGCCATGGTTTCCAAGCTTTTTAGAGTGGGAGAGTTCTTCGCCAGCATTCTCGAAGCTCCCTGGCCCCTGGGAGGTGGTCCTAGGCTGCCACCTTGAGAACCTTTCCGTTCTCCAGCGCCATCATTTCTATGACTCCACAGATGGTGTATGCTAGGGCACTTTCCTTACCCTGAAACGACCTTAACCTGTTTGGACCTGTCTCCTCCCTTGCAACAAGGCAGGTGGGTTCCTGGATCTCCAAGTAGCCTACATTTGCTAACATTTGTGGATGAAAACCCAAACCAGACTCCAACTCTTGGAGGGAGGGCTCGAGGGAAACACAATCCTTGCACTTGCTATATCTGATACTCAAATAAAAATGCTTTCGAGTTGGACATTAGAATAAATTTTAATATTTTTTAAAGTTTTGAAGGAAAACTTTCAGCTTTTTCTTTCAAAAATATCTTTTTCCTCCCTCTAATTTACAGTAGCAGTGGTTTTTTTTGTGAAAATTGGAAATATAGTTCATTATAATATAGTCACAGTTATCATTATCATATACCACATACACACACACAAAGATACATTGATATAAAAACTGGAATCAGAGGCCAGGTGCGGCGGCTCGCACCTATAATACTAGCACTCCGGAAGGCTGAGACAAGAGGAATGCTTTAGCCCAGGAGTTCAAGATCAATCTGAGCAACACAGCAAGACCTCATCTCTACAGAAAATGCAAAAATTAGCTAGGTGTGGTGGGGCATGCCTGTAGTCCCAGCTACTAGGGAAGCTGAGGTGGGAGGATTGCCTGAGTCCAGGAAGTTGAGGCTGAAATGAGCCAGGATCACATCACTGTAGTCCAGCCTGGGCAACAGAGTGAGACCCTGTCAGAAAGAAAGAAAAGAAAAGAAAAGAAAAGGAAAAGAAGGAAGGAAGACAGAAAGAAGAAAAAAAATAGCCAAATCAGATATACCACAAAATAACCACACTGAGGCAGCTTTTTCAACACATGGTGTTAGAACCATGGAGATGACTTCTTAGAGCAAACTGAAATGGATCCTAACTGAACTCCTTCCATCAAAAGAAACTGCAGATTAATCAAAGACTTAAAACTTAAAATTAAAGTACTAAGAAAAGAAACATAGTAGAATTTTTTTTTAATGGTCTTGTAGTGATGAAGAACCTTTCTAAGTTTAACAGAAAACCTTAAAGCCACTAAAGAAAAGATTGATAAATGTCCTTAAATAATAGCTAAAATATTCTGTAAAAATAACCAAAATAAGCGTAAATATATGTATGTAAACTTTGCACTGGGGGAAAAATAGCAACATATATGATTTAAGGGAGTGAGAGGCAAATTTTTTAAAAATAGAATTCCTATAAGTCAGTTTTAAAGAAAAAGAAAGAAAACCAGTAACTCAATGCACAAACAAGCAAGGCTCACAAGAAAACACTTCAGAGGAAAGTACCAGTGGTTTTCTATTTTAAGACCAATGACTTTTAAACATTTAAAAGATGCTCAACCTCATGTACAATAAGGAAAAACAAATTTCCAGCCCAGGCAACATAACAAGACCTCGTCTCTATAAAATAAAAAAAATTGGCCAAGCGTGGGGGCATGCACCTTTAGTCCCAGCTACTTGAGAGGTTGAGGTGGGAGGATTGCTTGAACCCAGGAGTTTGAGGCTGCAGTGAGCCATGGTCACATCACCGTGCTCCACCCTGAGTAACAGAGTGAGACCCCGGCTCTAAAAATAAAAATTTTTTAAAAAGTAAAAAGTTGGAAAGTACAAAAATTATAACACAGTGTTGTGGAGATGGTGGAAATAAAAACAGGTAGGGGATACAGGGCACAATGTTCACTATCTGGGGAATGGGCCACCTGAGACCCAATCCCCACCACTACACAATACGTCCATTTAATGAAAACACACATAGCCCTGAACTAAAATAAAGAAAAAAATGTAAAAATTTCAATTAAGGCCGGTCGCGGTGGCTCATGTCTATAATCCCAGCACTTTGGGAGGCCGAGGTGAGAAGATTACCTGGGCTCATGGACTCGAGACCAGCCTGGGCAACTTGGTGAGACTTCATCTCTACAATAAATAAAAAAATAAGCAGGGCATGTTGGTGCATGCCT
This sequence comes from Carlito syrichta, assembly GCF_000164805.1. Classification (NCBI taxonomy): domain Eukaryota; kingdom Metazoa; phylum Chordata; class Mammalia; order Primates; family Tarsiidae; genus Carlito; species Carlito syrichta. Next base: position 491,458 of record NW_007258109.1, on the reverse strand, counting down.
ATAGTTGCAGCTACTTGGAAGGCTGAGGCAGAAGGATCGCCTGTGCCCAGCAAGTTAAGGCTGTGGTGGCCGTGAGGGTGCCACTGTACTCCAGCATGGGTGAGGGAGAAAGACTCCAACTCAAAAAAAAAATTTAAATTAAAAGAAAAAAACAGGTAAGGGAGAGCTGGGTGTGGTGGTGTGCCTATAGTCCCAGCTACTTGGGAGGCTGAAGTGGAAGGATGTCTTGAGCCCAGGATTTTGAGGCTGCAGTGAGCTATGATTGAGCACCGCCTAGGTGACAGGGCAAGATATCTTCTCTAAAAACAAATAACAACAAAACAGGTAGGTGGCTAATTTATCCATCTCTGTCAAAATATAAAATGCACATACACTTTGGCCCCACAATTTAACTTCCAAGAGGTTTTCCTACATTCAGTTAAGCATATGTATAATTTAAAAAATATGTGAAAATCATTTTTTAAAATTGTGTATTTATTCTTAAGTTTAAACTTCAGTCACCTTCAAAGTACTCTGTTTTTGATGCAATACACCTACTGAGACACTTTTTCCACTGTTCAAAACAGTTTTTGAACTCATCAATTTCGATGCCCTTTGGTGCTTCTGCTGATTTCTTGTTTTGTTTTGTTTTTGAGTTGGAGTCTCTCACTCTGTCACTCAGGCTGGAGTGCAGTGGCACGCCCATGGCCACTCCAACATCGACCTGCTGGGCTCTGGTGATCCTTCCACCTCAGTCTTCCATGTTTTTTGTTTCACTTCTTCCACATCGGTAAAACATTTCCATTTGAGAACTTGTTTCATCCAGGGAAAACAAAAAAAAAAGTTGTTCAGGGCGAGATCGGGTAAATAGGGATGGTGGGGTACAGGGGTCATGCCACTTTTGGTCAAAAACTGCTGGACACTCAGCACAGTGTGAACAGATGTGCTCGTAAATCACCCATCAAGAACTGGGCAAACGTGTTGAAAAAAATCTCCAAAAAAAATTCACTAAAGTCAAATGCAACCTCTCTCAACAAACACTAGCTGGTACACTGACGCCGATGGGTTCCTAGAACACTTACCTAGTAGGGGAAGCCTGTACTATCAGGAGCCCGCCCTCCAAGAGATAATTCCAGTTTGGGGGGCTGATCCCCCAAGGTACATACGAATATTCACAGTAGCATTGCTGGAAACAGCAAAAGAGCAGAAGCAACTGTTTATCAGTACAAGAAGAATTGGATAAGCTCCTAGGCATATTCGACGGGACTCTGACCAGTACTAGAAAGAAGAGGAAGATGGAAGCACTGAGCATGCTCCGAATACATGTACTGATGGGTGTGGGCGTGTATGCGTATGTACTCACAGAAGAGCTCTGATCAAAACCACCCAGAAAGTTGCTTCAGTAAGGCCTAAGGAAAGAGAACCGCAGAGAACCATGGGCGGGGGTGACAGTGATTCTTGCTTTGCATTCCCCACCCTTTGATACTGTTCCCACAGTGTGAGTCTACCATGTGCACATGTGACTCATCCTAAATGTATACATCCATAAGTTAAAATCTCTATTTAAGGACCCAATTGCACTCGTGCTGAAAAGGCTCCCAACTAGGTCCAGCCCGGTTTGGTGTCTTTGGTCAATTCCTTTTGGATTTTAAATCCAGTCGAGCGCAGTGGCTCATGCCTATAATCCCAGCACTTTGGGAGGCAGAGGTGAAAGGATTCCCTGAGCCCAGGGGTTCGTCTTTACAATAAATCAAAGATCCCGTCTCTACAATAAATCAAAAAATTAGCTGGGTGTGGTGGCATGTGTCTGTAATTCCAGCTGCTTGGGAAGCTGAAGCAGAAGGATTGCCTATGCCCAGCAGGTGGAGGCTACGGTGGCCGTGAGCATGCCAAGCATTCCAGCCTGGGTGACAGAGTGAGACTCCAACTCAAAAGATTCTAACCTCTGTTAAAATCTCATTTTACAGAATAAAATCAAACAAAGAATAAAAGAAAGCAAGACTTCCTTTTTCTTCCCCACAATTATTTTTTTCTGAAGATAACAATGCTTATTGTATTCATTTTAGAAAACACAGAAAAGATACAAACAAAAATTATATATAATTTACATATAGGATACATACCTAATAAGATTTTACTCTCTCCTACCAAATACTTTATGCATGTATATTTTTCCTTATATTTGGACACATCATATTTCTGTAGTATAAGTGGATTGTTCCACTGAAGAGTACATCTTGGATTGTAAATACATCTTAATGTCTTTATTTTTTCTTCTACAGCATGGGAAAGCATTTAATCATATGGATGGACCATCATTTACATAACCAGCTCCTAAATTACATTAAGGATGATCTTAAAATGTAAATCTCCAAGTAACCCCCTGATTATTTTTTTGGACTAACTTCCTAAAAGTAAGGAAATTAGTCTTATTACATCAATAGCATTTTCTGATAGTAGATCATAAAAATCCACACAACGCTAGGCCAGAAGGACCAGCTCTGCTCTCCGGAGTTTGGACAATGTGATTGGCACTTAGCGTTGGCTCTGAGCACAGTGTCTCACTCATTTCATCATCTTTGCAATAAAGTGGCAATGCTTTTTAAGTGGTTTTCTTCATCAAACCATTATTGACACTTAGGAGGGAAAATACTGATGTGGGTTTTTTGCTGGTCCAAGTTTTCTAGGACACACTGTCGTGTGGCCGTCTTTTCCATGTTTTCTTTTTGTTTAGGTCACATGTGGCTCTAGTAGTGCCCAGGAAACAATCACTCACACAGGGCTTAGGATACCATTAACAGCAGCGACATCAGTGCAGGGACCATGCGGTGGTTCTTGTTTTATGGAACCTACATTCTCTGCATGAATTTGTGGGTTAGAACCTTTGTTAGGCTAATTTTTAAAAATAGTTTTTGTCGTTGTAGTTTTTGATCCTAAAAATACTAAAAGTAACACTTGTTCCATAGAGAAAGCGCAGAAAAGGATAAAAAGAAAAAAAAATTACTTTAAGATTTGCCATTCAGAAGTAAATCTTTGGTCATATTTTAGGATAAATTTGCAGGATGGCATGCATACTGCAAAGTATAATGAAGAGGACATGAAAATGAAATTGGAGATTTGTATATACTGACAAAAATCTAGTAAGTTAGAAATGCAATGGAATACAATGTCACTGGAGAGAGTTATTATTCGAAAAGAATCTAAACATTAAAAAAAAGAAGTAAATCTTTGGTCATATTTTGTGACTTTTTCCCAATTCTATTCACATACAAAAATATATATATAAAACATAAATTTAAATATTTTGCTAAGGTAGATATTTGATATTTTATATAACATCTTTTAAATAATAAATTGATATAAATATATTTGCATTATCTAACTACATCTACTATTTTATATTACTGCCCCAAGTATTTAGATGTAAATTAATAAATGTTTATAATACATAAATGCTTACAACCTATATATCCTTATAAACATACTTTTTTTTTCTCATCTCATTGGACTACAAACTTCTGGAGGAATTGTTATTTTTATTCCTGTTTTACCACTGTGAAAATCACAGCTTAGAAATAAGCTAGCAAGGGAAAGAGTTAGTTTCTCACTCAACAGCTACACACAATAACAGACCCCTGTAAAGATTTTGATTTTATTCTACTCATAGCTAGAAGATGGTGAAGGAATTTTATGAAGAAAGACATAAAATCATAACATTCTTAGCTATTAAATTTTTTTAAAGAGCCAAACAACAAAACTACAAAAACAGGAGTTCTTAATGAATCCACTATAGCAGAGCATCAGAACCTTACAAAAAAAGGTGCTGGAGTTTGGATTAAAACCTTAGCATCTCATTTCAGAGTTCCATGCTACCAGTGCTTTTTTTTTTTTTTTTTTTTGAGTGGGGTCTTACTCTGTTGCCCAGGCTGGAATGCAGCTACATGACCACAGTTCACCACTGCCTTGAACTTTTGGGCTCAAGCCATTCTTCCACCTCAGCCTCCCTAGTAGCTGGGACTACAAATGCACACCACTACACCCAGTAAAAATTTTTATTTTTTATTGTGTAAAGATGACGTCTTGCTATGTTGCCTAGGATGGTCTCAAACTCCTGACCTCAAGGGATCCTCCTGCCTCAGCCTCCCAAAGTGCTGGGATTATAGTGAGCCACTGCGCCTGGCCTACCACTGTCTTACATGCCACAATTTAACTGCAAACAAATTCCATCTAATCACAATCATTCTAGTAATAGTCTAGTAGCATCTTTAGCTCTTCAGTGATATGCATAACTATCCCACAGGTGTGTTAGCCTTTTGAGATAAAAATCTGCATTTTGGCTGGGGTGGTGGTGTAATCCCAGCACTTTGGGAGGCCAAGGCGAGAGGATTGCCTGAGCCAGGGATTCGAGACCAGCCTGGGCAACTTGATGAAACCTCATCTCTACAATAAATCATAACAACTAGCGGGGTGTGGTGGCATGCATCTATAGTTCCAGCTACTTGGGAGGCTGAGGCAGAAGGATCACCTAAACCCAGCAGGTCGAGGCTGCAGTGTCTGTGAGCGTGCCACTGCACTCCAGCCTGGGCAAAAAGAGTGAAACTCTAACTCAAAAAAAAAAATCTGCATTTCATATAAAACTTGGGAGTATCTGAAAGCTGCCCGTTCTTAGGCCTAAATCTTTAACTGTTACTAATCACCTGTCCTTGGGTCCAGGCTGGCCTCCCCAGATCCTGAGCTGCCCCCAAACCTGATAGGTGTTCACTCTGCACACAAACGCTGTCTACAGCAGGGCCCTGCAGCCGGAGTGTTCAAACAACCCCACAAAGGTGTTCAAACCTCAACAAAACGTATCATCTCATAACTTTCTTTTTTTTTTTTTTTTTTTTTTGAGTTGGAGTCTCACTCTGTCGCCCAGACTGGAGTGCAGCAGCCACTCCTGGCCACCGCAGCCTCTATCTACTGGGCTCCGGCGATCCTTCCGCCTCAGCTTTCCAAGTGGCTGGAACTACAGGCGCATGCTACCACGCCCGGACAATTTTTTTGATTTATTGTAGAGGTGAGGTCTCACCAAGTTACCCTGGCAGGTCTCGAACCCGTGGGCTCAGGCAATCCTACTCACCTCAGCCTCCCAAGGCGTGGGATTACAGGCTGAGCCACTGAGCCCGGCTCATCTCGTAACTTTCAAACAGAATTAAATTCATAACTTCACCTATAAATGCTTAACCTCCCAAGTACAGGTCTCTGATATGGTCTGTCTAGGCTTCCCCATCTTATTATTTGGGGGCTGTTATATATCTTCCTAATTTCCCCAAAACAGAAGTAATTGAATTGATAGGACTATGTGGATAGGTGTGTGTTTATGTCAGCAGACATGTGTTAGTGGGCATGGGTGAGGATGGGGGGACTGCTGTAGCTACAGAGCCAGTGAAGATTTACATCTCAGCTTCTATTCTTTGACAGGTCAGGCTGGAATAAAGATGAGGCCTTTGTACGGTTGCAGCATTTCAGAAACCCTCGGAACCACATCGATATAGGCCTGAGGGGCCCTGGGCAAAGCTCTCAGAGAGACTGCTGCCTCCCACAGCTAACCTCATGGTTCCTGTGTCTACACCCAAGGATCGCCTCCAGGCCCAAGGCCAATAGATCCCACCCTCAGCAGCCTGGAAAACTCTAGAACCGAACGCCATTCTTCCCAAAGGCCCAGCTGACCTTAACGAAGACACAGATCCTTCCCAGAGTCTCTTGCAATGGCAGCACCTTCTCCACAGGCCTCCACTGCCCGTCTGTGCGTCCAAAACAAGGGTGAAAGCCTAATGAACGGAAGGGCACAGCCTACTCAACTTCCTGTTTCTGAAACTACTGTGTCACAAAGCAGAAAGGCACCAACGGAAAGGTGTGGCCAGCCTCACGATGGACAGACTCCTTCTAGAACTGCAAGACAGAGGTCCGTGGTCAGGAGACAGGGGCCTGGGCAGAGAACCTGGCCACCAAGCTTGACTGACTTCTGACTTTGGTCCTCCTCGAGGCCCCGTTTTCACATTCCAGAATGAGGAAGTTGGACTGGATAATAACTAAGAATGCTTTCTTTTCATATTTATGGTTTTAAAGGTTTTTCTGGGTTCAATTTTTTCACTTCAATTTTTTATCCAATGAACACTGATGGCACAGCTCAGAGAGGCCTTGTGATCTGGACTCTGCAAGGCTGCATCGAGGTTCTCCAAATGTCTGCTCACTTACAGAACTGAAGTTCATGCTTAAGCCAGGAAGGATCTCTGTGGCCCCAAGGCCACCAGATCTTACCTTCAGAAGCCTACGAAACTCTAAAATCAAAGGTCTTTCTTCCAAAAGGTCAACGTGATCTTACCAAAGAGACAAGTCCTGGTGCTCTCACCATGCTGGGCTCTGGGGATATAACAGTAAACAAAACAAACATAGGCCCCTCCCCTCATACTATAAGTTAGTTGAAATGTTTTCTGATGTTAAAAGTATGAATAGAAAATCAAGCATCTCTCTACTTTGAAACTGCCTTTTGTCTTTCCTGAGATAGAATAAAGCTTTCAGGCCCAGTGCAGTGGCTCATGCCTGTAATCTCAGCACTTTGGGAGGCCTAGGCAGGAGGATCTCTTGAGGACAAGAGCTCAAAACCAGCCTGGGCAACACAACAAAATCCTGTCTCTCTCTCTCTCTCTCTCTCTCTCTCTCTATATATATATATATATATATTTTTTTTTTTTTTTTTTTTTTTTTTTTTTTTTTTAATTAGCTGGGCATGGTGGTACATACCTGTAGTCCTAGCTGAGGCTGAGGTGGGAGGAT
>NW_007258109.1:467940-484546 GCF_000164805.1 Carlito syrichta | reverse complement strand
TAATGATTGCACCAATGCACCCAGCCTGAGCGACAGAGTGAGACCTTATCTCTTAAAAGAATAAAGCAGGCCAGGCACATTGGCTCATGCCATGCCTATAACCCCAGTACTTTGGGAGGCTGAGGTGAGAGGATTGCCTGAGCCCACAGGTTCAAGACCAGCCAGGGCAACTTGGCGAGACCTCATCTCTTCAATAAATCAAAAAATTAGCTGGGTGTGGTGGCACGTGCCTGTACTTCCATCTACTTGGAAGGCTGAGGTGGAGGGATCGCCTGAGTTCAGCAGGTCGAGGCTGCGGTGGTCATGAGCGTGCCCCTGCGCTCCAGCCTGGGTGACAGAGAGACTCAGACTCAAAAAAAAAAAAAAAAGAATAAAGCTTTCAGAAAGCAGGGTCTCATAACTGAGAGGATTGAATGAGGTATCTAAAAATTACTCTTTTTAATTTTTTTTTTTTAAATAGAGACAAGGTTTCACGATGTTGCCCAGGCTGGTCTTTAACTCCTGGGCTCAAATGCTCCTCCTGCCTTGGCCTCTCAAAGTACTGGGATTACAGGCATGAGCCACTGCACCTGGCCTGAATATGACTCTTCTCCATAGACGGCTCAGTCAAGAAGGCAAGGTGACCTCATGACAACCATGCCCTTAGGGGATGCTTGATTCTGCCCAGCAGGGACATGGCCACAAAATGAAATCCTGCCAGTGGCTAAATACAGCCCCCGGAAGAGCTCCCTGACCTCCTGATGCTTCCTTGCATTTTGCACAGCCTCCACCCCAGCAACTGCCCCACAGTTTTGTGACTGTCTCCCAAAAAAGCCTCGTGAGGGCAGGGACCACATCTTCCATGTCTGTGTGCGCAGGACCCTTCACAGAAACAGCAACATCCAGACATGCGAAGCTTGCCTGCAAATCCGCAAGACAGAGAAACTACAGAAGAGCAAGGGTATGAATATGGGGTTCCCCGATGGGTTGTCCGCCAGAGGAGGTGTAGGAAGGATGCCCCACATACACAAAACAAAGTAGCAAGATAACCCCTTGGTCCCTGCCACGTGGGTAAGTTCTGCAAGTTGAATAGGGCAGCTAGGGCCATGGAAGCCTCATGGAGGCAAGCAGGCAGGACCCCATCTGATCCGATACCCACATAAGCCACGGCCAGCAATCCTTCTGGAGGTTGAGCACTTCTGTGGTTCCTCATGTAGCACAGAGTAGTTAGAAACTGGGGCCTGGTCAAGCGGAAGAAATTAAAGAGCAAAGAGCTTACAGAAAGAAAGGAAGGACGAAACAGGCCGGGAACGGTGGCTCATGCCTGTAATCCCAGCACTTTGGGAGGCCAATGTGGGAGAATTGCTTGAACCCAGGAGTTCAGAACCAGCCTGGGCAACATAGTAAGACCTCTTCACTACAAAAAAATAAAAACAAAACAAAGCAGTGGGTGTGGTGGTGTGTGCCTGTAGTTCCAGCTACTCAGGAGGCTGAGACAGAAGGGAGCTCAAATAAAAGGAAGCCCCTACAACTTGGAAGGAGGAGAAGTGCACTGTGGGCTTGAGGCTACAGGGTGTGATGATCTGCCAGAAGGGTCAACTCAGCCCTCGGCCCCAGGGTCAAACGGAAAAGAGAGAACAAACAACAGAAGTTTTCTGGCATCTCCAAGCCGGCTCACAGCAGGGAGGACAGCGTAGTAGCCGCTCTGAGGCGCACGGAGACCCTGAGGACAGAAGCAGAGGGGCTGGGGATTCCTCCGAGTGAAAAGGAGCAGGGCCAGTGGCTAACGGCTGGGAGAAAGGCCCCAAGGGGAGCTGGGCGAGGGGTCCCACCCGACCCGAGCTCCCCCTGAGCCAGTCGGGAGGCCAGAAAGCTGCGGCTTCCTGGTGAAAACGCCACTGCGCACCAGGCACTCACCTGCTCCTCCCTTCCAGGAACCATCACAGCCACCGAGTGCCCTCCACTGCCTCCCTCCACAGGCTCCGAGGGAGGGGAGGAAGGATCGCCCCCACGAAGGAGCCTTCCGTGACTTGGGATCAGGGCCTCCCACTGCCGACTCGCTTCCTGTTGAACTCTGCAGGCCTCTGAAATCAGGAGAGGCAAAAGACAGGAGAATCTGCGGACACCTCTCCCTCCAGCAGAAGCGCTGGATGGGGGCCTCAGCGAGAGCGAAAAATACTTCCCAGAAAGATTCTCAGCAGAAAAGATTCTCACCAGGAAGAACCAGAAAGTAAAACTCCCAAAAAACTGGAGGACAGACATGACTCACTCTCAAGGAGTGTTTAACATTTAAAGGAACCAGCGCCCAATTTCCAACCCTTCAGAAGAGGGAACTAGCAGACAACTGGCTGGTGAACAATACTAGAGAGCTGGACAGGACGTGTTGGAAAGCATTTGCACGGATGCCGTTTGGTATGAATAGTCCTGTCAGTGGCAAGTTATCTGTAGCTCTTCCTCATAAAGGGTCTGGGAAGGGGCGTTTTCCCTCCACCTTCGTCCAAATCTCAGCATGGGAGACATGAACCAGATCTCCTGGGTTCTTCTGAGGTCAGAGCCAGCCTGTGGTTCAAATGTGGCAAAATTGTGCACAAAAAAAGAGGAATTATCCCAGCCCAGCCCTGAGTAGTGGCAATAACACACGAGTTTCCATTGCTGGCCATGCTCTCGGCTTTAGTAATTAAGCAGTGTGCTTACAGCACCAAGCCTGAAGGTACAGTCATACTGAGGTCTGTCACCCAGGGCCCTGCACCTTTTCCTGCTTCCTCTCTTCACTCTCCGACTCTGTTTTCTGTTTGAATTTTTAGAGTTTTCTACCCTTTTGTTTTACATCCTGTACGGTTATAACCAGAACACCACCAATGAGACAGTAACGCAATGTGGCACTCTTTGCATGAACTATCTCTAATTCTCACAGCAATGCAGGCTATTGTTCTCCCGTGTTAAGGATGAGGAAACTAAGACTCAGCCACATGGATTCAAACTCAGCCCTGTCGAGCCAAAGACACTTAGGACTTGGAACGAACCACGGTTCTGGAAGAACAATTGAAACGAAGTGTGACCTATACACAAGGGTCAGAAGGTCCTAGGTTTCTCAGTTACCTACCAGAAAGGAGTCAGCCTAATAAAGGCACAAGCTAACAACAGGGATCAGACCATTTGTGTATGCCAGACACAGTCCTAAACAACTCTCAGAAGTGGCTGCTACTATTGTTTCCATTTTATGGATGAAGACAATGAAGTCTATTTGTCTCCAAGACCTTAGGTGATTAATCACTAACTAAACATGTGTACACAACCAAGAATCTCAGCCTGACTGACCTCAGAATTAACTGCATGGGGTTAAAAATAACCAACCTTCAGGCTCTAACTTTGAAACTAACTCCTCCCACAGCAAAACTGGGGGAGACAAAACAGTCTGAGCCTAGTCCTCAACAGTTCTAAATAAATATTCACGACCACTGTTATGTGAACTCAGTTCATGACATCAGTAAGACAGTTGTGAACTGGAAGGCCTGTGTCCAAGGTCACATCACTTAGCTGACAAGCGGCAGGACAGTGCCTGAACTCAGGGGCGTCTCGCTTGAGAGTGTCCACTCTCGGGCCCTGCACATATCCCCTGCCCACACCCAACCCAGCCTGGCAGAAGTGGGTGAGCTGCTGGAGATGTACAGGGGCAGTGGGTAAATGGGTGTGTATCGATCGGGGTGTGGGAGTGTCTCAGGGCTTTGACTTGTGCCACTTGTAAAGCACTGATCCTGGACTCCCTAGGAATATGGCCAGACTCGGTGGCTCAGCCTGTAATCCCGCGCCTTTGGGAGGCTGAGGTGAGTGGATTGCCTGAGCCCGCGGGTTCGAGACCCGCCTGGGCAGGTGAGACCTCATCTCTACAATAAAAAAAAAATTAGCCGGGTGTAGTAGCACGCACCTGTAATTCCGGCTACTCGGGAGGCTGAGGCGGAAGGATCGCCAGAGCCCAGCAGGTCGAGGCTGCGGTGGCTGGGAGCGGCCACTGCACTCCAGTCTGGGCGACAGAGTGAGACTCCAACTCAAAAAAAAAAAGAAAGAAAGGAATATGAACAGTTATAAGTGACTTGTGAGCCTCAAGTTGGCTAAATTCCTACTGTGATCTGCAAGGATCATTATTGCTTCATTTGTTCTAAGTTCTCATCCCCATCTTGAGATATGTATATGTGATTATTTACACCCAAATTAACAATGAGGCCGGGTGTGGTGGCTCTTGCCTGTAATCTCAGCGCTTTAGGAGGCCAAGGTGGGAAGATCACTTGAGGCCAGGATTTAGAGATCAGCCTGTGCAACACAGTGAGACCCCGTCTACAAAAAATAAAAATTGGCTGACTGTAGTTGCATGTGCCCATAGACTCAGCTACTCAGGAGACTGAGGTAGAAGGAGTATTTGAACCCCGGAGTCCAAGGCTGCAGTGAGCTATAACTTTCTTTAAAAAAAAAAAATCAATAATGTACACGGTCTTTAGTCCCAGAGAAGCTGGAATAACCGGAGGTGCTGCTGTGGCTGCAGGGACACAGGGGAGCTGGCTTCTGCCCTGCACAGGAGAGAGCAGTCTGCTTTGATTCAGTCTCTGGGTTTTCACCCTCCTGAATCTCAGCTCCCACAGGAAAACCTGCTCCAGAGACTGCCATGGCTACTAATCTGCTGGGAGCAGGTTTGGACCATCAGCCTCCCTAAGAACGCCAAGAAAGACTAACAACCTTCAACCCAGCAGCAACACACCCTTCTCCTTCTCCTGGACTTGAACTACAGGACACTCTGAAGATAAGAACTGGTAGTGAAACAAAAGTCCCCTGACTGTGCATGTCCTTTGACTTCTGGCTTCCTTGCAAGGTTTTTGTTTTATTTTATTTTTTATTTTTTGAGTTGGAGTTTCATTCTGTCACCCAGGCTGGAGTGCACGTTCACAGCCACTGCAGCCTCAACCTGCTGGGCTTAGGCAATCCTTCCGCCTCAGCCTTCCAAATAGCTGGAACTACAGACGCACGCCATCGTGCCCTGCTACTTGCAAAGTTTTTATAACCAAGCCACAGGCCAGGGTGCTGTGGTTTGTGGATTCCACGGGCCACTCCTCTCCCTTCTCTGAATTTCAGCAGGCACTCAGCTGTGCTTCCTCCAGAGTGTGGTGAGAGAGGGAAAGGGCTTCCATTCAAATCTCCATCTCAGCCCCTTCCGGACCCTACGAGGAGAGGCTCAGAGTCGTCTAAGACAAAGGTTTTAGCAGCTGGGTTTGTAAGTGACTTGTTTTAGTGCTGAAATGATTAGGCAGTCGTGGGTATATGTGTATAGGGTTTATTATTATAGTTTATAATCACTGACTTCCACATGTCTATCCTGCAGAGTGCTAATTGCCAATGCCTGCCCCCTCTCCTTGCGACCGTGTAGAAGCTGTCCCTTTTCTTCACAGCTGCACCAACACCTGTTGTTTTTTGACCTGAGGCACACAGCAACTCACTAGGCACCACGGTCCACTATCGGGGAGAGAGGGAGGGTCTGCTAGAAGCCTAAACCTCTCCTGCATGCAACTTACTTATGTAGAAAGTCCTCACGTTACCCCTAAAATTAAATTAAATTAAATTCAAATCAAAATTACTGCAGACAAGAATCCATGCCACAGGTCTGGAAAGGGAGAAACTGAGATTGTTAGGCTCTGATTCCAATATTCATGTCACCGACTTAGGTTTTCCAGAATTTTCTTGAAGGTCTGGGCATAGAGGAAATGAGGGACCTTCAGTATTCTTGCTTCACTGTGTGTGTGTCTGTACCAGAAAATGGGGTACCTCAAACCCTAAGGATAAGTGTCGAGTCACTTTTTAAAATTTATTTTTTAATTGTGGTAAAATATATGTAACACAAAATTTGCCATTGTAGCCATTTTTAAGTGTACAGTTCAGTGGCATCAAGTGCATTCACACTGCTTTTTTTTAAGTTGGGGTCTCACTCTGCCACTCAGGCTGGAGTGCAGTGGCATGATCACGGTTTACCATAGTCTCTACCTCCTGGGCTTAGGTGATCCTTCTGCCTGCCTCAGCCTCCTGAATGTTTGGGACTACAGGTGCATGCTACCATGCTCGGCTAATTTTTTAATTTTTTTGTAGAGACAAGGTCTCGATATGTTGCTCAGGCTGGTCTCTAACTCCTGGTCTTCAGCAATCCTTCTATCTCAGCCCCCCAAAGTGCTGGAATCACAAACAAGAGACACTGTGCCAGCCAAGTACACTGTTCACATCACTACCACCCAAGAATCAGTTTTTTTTTTTTTTTTGAGTTGGAGTCTCACTCCTTCACCCAGGCTGCAGTGCAGTGGCATGCACACTCACGGCCACTCCAGCATCAACCTTCTGGGCTCCAGCAATCCTTCCACCTCAGCCTTCTGAGTAGCCAGAACTACAGACGCACGCTACCACACCCAGCTGTTTTTATTTTTTTTGTAGAGACTAGGTCTCACCAAGTTGCCTCGACTGGTCTTGAACCCACAGGCTCAGGCAATCCACTCACTTCTGCTTCCCAAAGTGCTGGGATTACAGGCTGAGCCACTGAGCCCGCCCAAGAATCACTTTTAATGATATAACAACAGTGCATTCATCAAGCACTACGCTTTCTCTACTACTTTATCTTTTGAGCCTCGCTAGAAAATATTTTTTGGTCTTAAAGGTGGAAGGGTGTATGTCATACAAAGAGGAAGATGTTAAGAAAATGAAGTGCTGGGCATGGTGGCTCACACCGGTAATCCCATCACTTTCAGAAGCTGAGGTCAGAGGATTGCTTGAGCCTAGGGGTTCAATACCAGCCTGGGCAACTTGGTGAGACCTCGGCTCTACAATAAATTAAGAAAATTAGCTGGGCATGGTGGTGCATGCCTGTAGTTCCAGCTACTTGGAAGGCTGAGGTGAAAGGACATGCCAGAGCCCAGCATGTCGAGGCTGCGGTGGCTGTGAGCGTGTCACTGCACTCCAACCTAGGCAACAGAGACTCCGACTCAGGAAAAAACAAAGAAAAACCAAAGCTCAGGAAAGAGAAGTGACTCAGCTGGGACTACATAGCTATTTCATCTACATACGGCTCTAGTGACTGTTTCATTTTTTTAAAAAAATCACAAGATGAGGGAGCATTATTTCCTGAAACAGATATTCTCTCTACTTTAAAAAGATTCACTCCTCACTTTCTACATTAAAAAAAGGATGTCAAGAATGTCTGTGATAGTAACAATTAAAATACGTTCATGAAAAAGTAAATTGGGCAATGATTTTTTTGCTCAAAACTACTCATGAAAATACCACACATTCTCAGCAGATGCAGACGCTAGGTTACAAAACCAACTTTTTTGTGGTTTATTATGACACAAACTTCTAGTTCCTGAGAAAATGTGATATCGCTCACCGGACATGACATGTTGTAGGGGATCAGATATTTTTTGAGTTTTGCTCTTCAAAAGGCAGTTAAGAGAGTAAAGAGACAAGACACAAATTAGGAGAAAATGTTTTCAGAACATATATCTGATTTTAAAAAATTGTTATCCAATATACAAGCAGGAACCCAAAGAAACAACTTTGACCAAAAAACGTATTATCTCCATGTCCCACACTCTCTATTCACCCAAAATCACCCAGAGCGACTTTTTTTTTTTGTTTCCTCAGATGAAAAAAGTCCTTAAAGGGAAACACTGCCAATGTGAAAGAGGTGAAACAAAAAACAACAGAAACAGGAAAAGGCATCAAAACTGACGAGTTCAAAACTGAAAAGCTTTTGCACAGCAAGAGAAACCATCAAGAGAGCAGAGAGATAACCTACAGAATGTGAAAAAACTATTTGCTAATTGTGTATCTGCCAAAGGCCTAACAGCCAGGATCCACAAGGAACTCAAATGAGCCAAAGAGAAAAAACCAAATAGCTCTATTAAAAAATGGGCAGAGGACATGAATAGACAGTTCTCAAAAGAAGGCATACAAGCAGCCAACAGATACATGAAAAAATGTTCAGCCTCACTAATCATCAGAGAACTGCAAATCAAAATTACACTGAGATACCACCTTACCCCAATGAAGATGGCCATCATTAACAGATAAAAAAACTATAGATGCTGGCACAGGTATGGAGAAAAGGGATCACTTCTACACTGTTGGTGGGAGTGTAAACTAGTCCAACTTCTATGGAAAATAGTGTGGCGATATCTAAAGGAAGTAGAAATTAACCTTCCATATTACCTAGCAATCCCCCTCCTGGGAATATACATGGAGGAACACAAATAATTCCTCAAAAAAAATACCTGCTCATGCGTGTTTATTGCCACACCACTCATAATAGCAAAAACATGAAACCAACCCTACTGCCCATTGAAAGTAGACTGGATAAAGAAAATGTGGTACATATACACGATGGAATATTACACAGTCATAAAGGACAAAATCATGGACTTCTCAGCAAATTGGATAGAATTGGAGACAATTATTCTTAGTGATCTATCACAGAAACAAAGAACCAAATACCACATGTTCTCACTCATAAATGGGATTTAGCCGGGCATGGTGGCTCGTGCCTCACTTTGGGAGGCAGAGGGGAGAGGATTGCCTGAGCCCAGAGGTTTGAGACTAGCCTGGGCACCATGGCAAGACCTTGTCTCTATAACAAATCAAAAATAAATAAACTAGCCAGGCATGGTGGCGCACACCTGTGATTCCAGCTACTTGGAAGGCTGAGGCAGAAGGATCACTGGAACTCAACAAGTCGAGGCTGCCATGGCCATGAGTGTACCACTGCACTCCAGCCTGGGCAACAGAGCAAGACTCCTACTCCAAAAATAAAAATTAAAAAAAAATAATAAGTGGGACTTGAACATCAATCACAATAGTACAACGGAGAGATTGGCAGTCTTGGGACATTGCCAGGGGGAGGGAGAAAGGGGAGGGGGCATGTAACCACACAAAGCGTACCTGATCCTAAACCAGGGGAAGTGAGGACCTGTTGGAGACCCAAACTTTACCTGTACATACATTTATGTATCTAATCCTGACTTGTATCCCACATCTTTGTAATAACATAAAGTAAAAATAAAACTATTTTGAGCAATTGAAAAATGATCTCAATAGGTGTATTGCATCAAGTGGAGAGTACTTTGAAACTGACTGAAGTTTAAACATGCAAAAATAAATACACAATTTTTTATAAATAAATTCTGAGTTTTTTGAGGGAGTCCTCTCTCATACAAAGAGCTCTTAAAATTCAACAATAAGAAAACAAACAATCCAACTGAAAAGCAGCAAGAAATCTGAATAGACACCTCACCAAAAAGATATACTAATGGCAAATAAGCTTATGAAGAACTATTCCATCATAGGGTACTAGGGAACTGCAAATTAAAACAAAAATGAGATATCAGTACATTTCTTCCAGAATTGTTAAAAATCCCAAACACTGACAACGCCAAATGCTGGCGAGGATGTGGAGCTACAGGAACTCTCATTCGTTGCTGGTGGAAATGAAAAACGATACAGCCACTTTGAAAGACAGTATGGCAGCTTCTTACGAAACTAAATAGATTATTACTACGTAATCCAGCCATCTCATTTCTAGGTATCTATCCAAATAGTTGAAAACTATGTCAACACAAAAATCTAAACACGAATGTTTATAGCAGCTTTATTCATAATTTATAATTACCAAAAGTTGGAAGCACAAGACATCCTTCAACAAATGAGTGGATAAACTGTGGTACATCCATCCCATAGAATATTATTCAGCAATAAAAAGAAATGAGCTACCAAGCCATGAAAAGACATGGAGGAATTGTAAACGCATACTGCGAAGTAAGGAGCCAGTCTGAAAAGGCTCCATACTGTATGATTCAACTAGATGACATTCTGAAACAAACTACAGAGATAGTAAAAAGATCAGTGGTTGCTAGGAACTCAGAGAAGGAAGAATGAATGTGTGGGGTACAAGGGGTGTTTAGGGCAGTGAAGTTATCCCTGCATGATATTGTAATGATGGCTACATGTCATCATGCATTTGGCAAAACGAGTAGAATGTACACCACCAAAAGTCAACTCTAATGGAAACTATGGGACTTTAGTTAATAATTTATTGATGGGATTCAGAATATACTACTGCAAAACAGCGCACTTTGGCATGCTGAATATTTTAAGCTGAAGATATTTGCAAAAACATCCTTGTGGGAAGGATTTTCTGACCATTCTCTAAAGCGGGTCATAAGACCCTCATGTGGAAGATGCCCTTCTTATACCCATCCTTATCTCTTAAGATGAACGGACACAGAGGAATCTACACAAATGAGCCTTGATAAGTTTCCTCCAGTTTACTTCACTTAAAGTTTACTCTTTATTAAACCTGAATCAAATTGTAACTGTTTCTTGGGGTCTTCATTTCCTTCTGAAGTCTTCCATGTCACATAAATCTTACATTAAATAAACTTATATATGTTTCTTTTGTTAATTTGTCTTTTGTTATAGGGGTCCCAGTCATGAACTTAGAAGGATAGAAGGAAAACACTTTTTGTCCTCTCCTACAAAACCAGTATTGGTTCATCACTTGTAGCAGAGGTACCTGTAACAAGTGCAAGATGTTAATAACAGGGGAAAGTGAGGGGGGAGGAGAAGGATGGGGCGGGGCATATGGGAACTCTTTATACTTCCTGCTCAGTTTATCTATAAAACTAAATCTGCCGCGGGTTCGAGACCCGCCTGGGCAGCGAGACCTCATCTCTACAATAAATCAAAAAATCAGCTGGGCGTGGTAGCGCATGCCTGTAATTCTGGCTACTCAGTAGGCTGAGGCGGAAGGATCGCCGGAGCCCAGGAGGTCGAGGCTGCGGTGGCCGGGAGCGGCCACTGCACTCCAGTCTGGGCGACAGAGTGAGACTCCAACTCAAAAAAAAACAACAAAAAAACTAAAGCTGTTCTGAAAAAAATTAAGTCTAATTTTAAAAAGTCTCACACACGTGTGTTCACACGAGATACATAGATAAAGATGACAATGTGGTAAAGTGAAGAAAAGGTGGTCCTTATAATAAATGACAGATGAATTGCATAGTCATATAAAAATAAGATGAACCTTCATTTTCTACCTGTACAAAATTCAAATCCACATGGTTCATAAATCTAACTATAAAAAAGAAAGAAAACTTTTATGAGAAATTCTAAGAGAATGTCTTCATGGTATTAGAGTAGACAGAGACTCAAACAAGACATAAGACGTGCTATCATAAGGGGAAAAAATGGGCCAGGCACGGTGGTTCACACCCATAAACCCAGCACTTTGGGAGGCCGAGGCAGGAGAACTGCTTAAGCCCAGGACTATGAGACCAGCCTGAGCAACACACTAAGACCTCATCTCTACAAAAATAAAAAATTATTCAGGCATAGTGGTATATGTACCTGTAGTTCCAGCTACTCGGGAGGCTGAGGCAGAAGGATTGCTTGAGACCAAAGCTGTGGTGAGCCATGAGTATGCCACCGCACTCCAACCTGGGCACAAAGTCACACCCCAATTGAAAAATAATAATAGTAAGGTGAAAATTATCAACGGGATTATTTTAGAATTAAGAGCTCTGTTCAGAAAAATGTTACCATTAAGACAGTAAAAAAGCAGGCTAGAGAATAGGAGAAGAAATGGTATGATGCTGTTACCAAACCAAACTTGGGTCCACCCAACCAACTCAGCAAAGTCAAACACTAACACCGAGATTTGCATCGAGAGAAAGTTGAGGCATCTATTGCAGGATGCCAAGCAAGGAGACACAGGCAGCTAACGCCAGCTTACAAGCAAGGGTTTTAAAAGGGAAGGTACATTTCAAGAAAGCAGAAGTTACAGGCAAAATTGTAAATCAGTACACAGAGGTTATACATTGGTTTGGCCCCAAATGGCAGGATATCTTGATGCAGGGGCTTACGGGTCATAGGTGGATTCAGAGAATTTTTGATTAGCCATTAAAGAACCAAAACCTTGTCTAAATACTTGGGGTCAGCAGAAAGGACTGTTAAAGTTTGGTCTGTGGGCATAACTCTCTCTTGGTCCCTCGAGAAGAAATTTACAACAAAGGATGGCATGACTGAGGAATTCAGTCCTCAGTACTCCCTTATCTGAGGTCTACAGGGCAGGAATCAGCATTTTCCACCTGATGGATGTTTCTGAAAAACAACTCAGTACGTAAGTCAAGATATTATCTTTAGCGTCTATAGAGAACCAAACATCTTGTGACTCTAACTTACTTGGGTGGCTATTGTTGAAGTCTATTATAAGAAGGAACTCCCCCAAAATGGAATTATCTTTTAGTGGGTGGGTCCCTTGTAGTACAAGCTTCCCCTGCTAGGTAAGTATTCTAGGAACCCATTGGCATCCGTGTACCAACTAGAGTTGTTGTGAGAGGCTGCATTCAGCTTCAGTGGATTTTTTATGTTTGGAGATTCTCTCAATGCGTTTGCCCAATTCATGGTGGGTGAATTGCAAGCTCACCAGCCCATACCACACTGAGTACTGAGCAGTTTTTGTCTAAAAACAGTATGATCCCCCTTACCCCACCTTCCCTATTCACTCGGTCTTGCCCTGAGTGACTTATTTTTGTTTCCCCAGATGAAAAAAGTCCACAAAGGGAAACGTTTTGCAAATGTGGAAGAGGTGAAACAAAAAGCGGCAGAAGCACTAAAAGGCAACAAAATTGATGAGTTCAAAAACTGTTTTGAGCAGTGGAAAAAGCATCTCGAAGGTGTATTGCATCAAACGGAGATGTGCTGGTAAGGGAGAAGGGTGTTGCAGAACAGCATCAATCGAGTGATGTGCAGCATGGATAGGATCACCACTAGGAACGACTGAACGGTGAGGCCTCTGCCTCCCAGCCCCTTTAACATCATGGTGATTGAAGTTTGAAGGTGATTGAAGTTTAAATACATAAGAATAAATACACAATTTTTTATAAATAAATTCTGAGGGTTTGGGGGGCTACCTCATATTACCTTCTTGCTTGCTTGCTTATTTATTTATTTGTTTGTTTATTTGTTTTTGAGTTGGAGTCTCACTCTGTCACCCAGACTGGAGTGCAGTGGCCGCTCCCGGCCACCGCAGCCTCGACCTGCTGGGCTCCGGCGATCCTTCCGCCTCAGCCTTCTGAGTAGCCAGAATTATAGGTACGTGCTACCATGCCCGACTGATTTTTTGATTTATCGTAGAGATGAGGTCTCATCAAGTTGCCCAGGTGGGTCTTGAACCCACGGGCTCAGGCAATCCACTCACCTCAGCCTACCAAAGCGTGGGATTACAAGCTGAGCCACAGAGCCCAGCTTGATTTATTTATTCATTTATTTAGTTTAGGCTAGCTAAATGCCTGGAATTTTCCTTGAAGAGGAAATTTGTTTCTTTGTTTTCATGCTTCAGGGACCCAGCAGGCCCCTAAGAGGGGTCCTGCTTCATCTCAAAATGGGGCAAGCTCCAGGATGTGTTGGTAAGGGAGAAGGGTGTTGCAGAACAGCATCAATCGAGTGATGTGCAGCATGGATAGGATCACCACTAGGAACGACTGAACGGTGAGGCCTCTACCTCCCAGCCCCTTTAACATCATGGGTTCCTACTGCCAAAGTGAAAAGCCTTCCAGTGGTTGTCTAAAGAAAAATTTGCATCTTGTTGTGAGGTGGGTATTAACTGAAGGTCCCACTCAGGCTGAAAACCTAAACGAATGAGGTTGCCACTTGGGAGAGTCTGTCACAGCAGTCTCCCTCAGCCAGGTCCCCACCAGATCCCCACGGACATTCACTCAGCACACAAGCTGAGTACACACCGGTCTCCATTTGTCACGGCCTTCATACAACCCAACAACACACAATGACCCCCTCCCCCTTCAGCCCATGGGGCATAGTCCTCAGGATTTTCTATTGTATTCTCGAAAGGTTGAGGCAGAAGGATTGCCTGAGCCCAGGAGGATAAGGAGGCTATGGTGAGCCATGATCATACCACCACACTCCAGTCCAGGGGACAGACTGAGGCCCTGACTCAAAAAATAGAAGATAAAAATAAGAATAATTACCATGAGTAAGGAAGTGGAATGTTTTAACCTCAAAAAATCAAGGTTTCATCCATCAGTAGGTTAGGCTAATGGGGATTCTCAGAGAAATCCAGCAACGTGGGCGGGAGGGAGTTCAAGGGTGGAGAGCCGAGGGTCAAGGACAGAGCCAGAAAGAAGAAACCTCCAGAGAGGCTGCAGCAACACAACAGCCTCTCAGAGGGTTCCAGAAACAACTGGTAAAAGCAAAGTGAAGGATCGTCTTGATGTCCCAAAGGCCATAAGAATCGCATCATGAGTGCTAAAACCTTCTCAGTTTTCTTCACTGCTTCGTGCCAGAACAATTTTTAACTTATAACTTTGCCTCAATAACTTTCTCCCCCCACTTTCTCTGTCTCTCTCTCTCTCTTTCTCTCACCTCCCTCCGCCCTCCCTCTCCCCTTCTCCCTCTCTCTCTCCTCCTCCCTCCCTCCCTCTCTCTCCTTTCCTGTCTCATCCTCAACAGCCTAGATAACTCTAAAAATAGATTGGTTTCTTCCTCAAACTCTAAACCAATCTTACCAAAGGGCACCAAGAAGTTCCTTCTTTCTGGGATGCCCCTGTTGACACAACTTCTGGAATTTCTGCAGTCAGAACAGACTCTTTGCAAATCTGCGTGGGAGGGTTGGAATCTGAGCAGGAAATGCAACTCACCTTTCTCCACAGCTGGTGGAGAGTGGAGAGAAGTCCGACTGGGAAGTCAGAGAGAAAACTGGGGGTGAGGCTGGTCCCTTCAGCTCTCATTCCGATCTCCACGTGTGGAAATTAGACAGTCTCTAAGAACACTTTCAGTACAAATATTTAATGATTGCCTGATATCAGTTGATATTGGTCTTTTTAAAAAAATCATTCAAGTTCTTACTGTGTTTTTCTTCCAAGATTACAGGAGGGGGTAGGGAGAGAGAAATGGAGGGGGAGGGAGAGAGACAGAGATGGGGGAAGAGAGAGATGGCAGGGAGAGAACAAGAGAGAGGGAGGAAGGAGAGAGAGAGAAAGAGGGAGGGAGGGAGAGAGAGAGGGAGGGAGGGAGAGAGAGAGAGGTGGGGCTGGGGAGAGAGATGAGAAAGGGGGAGGGGGGAAGAGAGAGGGAGGGAAGGAGGTAGGGGGAGAAGGGGAGGAAAAGGGAGCAAGAAAGCTAGAGGGATGGAAGGAGGGAGGAGGGAGGGAGAGAGAGAGGTTAGGGAGAGAGATAAAGAAGGGAGAGAGAGGGAGGGAGGGAGGAGGAAAGAGAGGGAGAAGGGGAGAGGGGGGCGATGGGAAAGAGAGATACAGAGAGAGACAGAGAAAGAGGGGGAGAGAAAATTATTGAGGCTCATGTTATAAGTCAGATATTGTTCTCTGAAGCAGTGAGGGAAACTGGAAAGGTTCTAGCACTCATTATGTGATTCAGTTGACTTTTTTCTTATATTAAAGTGGCGGGGGGGCTTCCAGTTCTGAGACACAGTGGCATAGACTCACTTTTCCTTGCTTCTCTCCTCAAAGTACATCTAAATACCTGGGAATAATTGAGCAGACAATTGCACAACAGCTCTGAGAGGTGTAAAATAGAAGGCAGACTGGCTGGGGGCCTGGTCACCGGAGCTGAAAGATGGTGGTGCGCAGTGAGACTCAACACCCTTTAAGGCCAAGAGATTTAATGGGGGTGAGCGCGGTGGCTACAGAACCTGAGAATCAGATTGCAGCATGGAGGCAGGAGTGTGGCAGGTTTTATAGAAATTTAAAACGACCTATCGGTTACCTATTGGTTGGCAGGTGAGGCATTTTGGGGATTGGCAGGGGCTTTCGCAGGTGCAGGAACAGTGGACTTTGTTGTGGAAGAAGAACCTGGAAAACCTTGTCCAAGCCTCCATGTTAGTTTGTCCAGGCGCCTTCTTAGGCGGGAGCGCCATTTTAGGTGGGGGCCATGCCTAGGCTTAGCTTTGGAGGGGGCGGCTTCCTCGTGGCTGGCTGGGGCCTTTCAGGAGCAATGCCCCCATGTTGTGCCCTGAGTTGTCTTTTTAGCTCCACTTGTGCCAGACTCAAAACTAGAGTCCTGCAACCCAGAACCACCAAGAGGCCCGAGCTAAAAAGAACAAATAAGGAAAAACAACAAGAAGAAAAGGTAGAGGAACAGGAACAGGGCAGCAAAGCAGAAACCTAGCAGGAGATGCTTGTGGTTCCTGCCTGGGCAGGGACAGCCCCTCTGTGACTACTGGGGACCCATGCCTGGGATCCATGTCTCACTCCCACCTGGAGAAGTGACAGGATGAGGAAGTGGGAACAGCAGAGGATGGTGTGACTGATGCAAGCCCGGCTACTCACCACTTGTATACAGAAATAAACAAGCACAAGAGGTGAAGAAGGAAGGGGCTTTTATTCCAGCAGATGGCAGATGGAGAAACAGCCAGGTTCATGTCTCAAAGAACACATTTCAGAGTTTTCGCTTTTTAAAAAAAAAATCCTTTCAAATCTCATTGTCAAATTTTAACAGTTGCCAAGCTCGGTGGCTCAGCCTGTAATCCCGCGCTTTGGGAGGTTGAGGTGAGTGGATTGCCTGAGCCCACGGGTTCGAGACC
>NW_007258109.1:467475-467920 GCF_000164805.1 Carlito syrichta | reverse complement strand
TCGAGGCTGTGGTGGCTGGGAGTGGCCACTGCACTCCAATCTGGGTGACAGAGTGAGACTCCAACTCAAAAAAAAAAATTTTTAACAGTTGATATTTTTCTGACTTTTAATTTTTTTTGCCAAAGGTATTCCACCAAGTGCCTTAACCAAGATTAAATAACAAAAATCACAGATACACAAAGTCAACACAAACACCAAACCAGAAGAAACCCATTCTTTGGCTGGCTGATCAAGAATGAAGCCCAAGCCACTGAGGTGAAAGGCAGACCCTCAACTAAAGCCTAGAGCAGACAGTTTTGAGCTTGCAAAGGATTCAAAAGATTTCAAAGATTCTTTGTTATTTAATTAAATCAAGTAAAAATTTTTTTTTTTTGAGTTGGAGTCTCACTCTGTCGCCCAGACTGGAGTGCAGTGGCCGCTCCCGGCCACTGCCGCCCCGACCTGC
>NW_007258109.1:461852-467455 GCF_000164805.1 Carlito syrichta | reverse complement strand
GGCGACAGAGTGAGACTCCAACTCAAAAAAAAAAAAAAAGAAAAAAGAATTAAATGAGATGACGCGTGAAAAGCACTCAGAACAGTGCTGAACACATCGTAAGCACTAAATAAATAAATCCCAGGGCCCCTTCTCTGGCCTTATCTACCTCACGAGCGCAGACCACACTCTTTTTTTTCCGGGGGTGAAGTCTCACTCTATCACCCAGGCTGAAGTGTCATATCACACTCACAGTCACCCCAGTGTCGACCTGCTGGGCTCCAGCGATCCTTCCGCCTCAGCCTTCCAAGTAGCTGGAACTACAGGCGGACGCTACTATGCCTGGCTAATTTTTGATTGATTGTAGAGACAAGGTCTCGCCAAGTTCCCCGGGCTGGTCGCGAACCCGCGGGCTCAGGCAATCCACTCGCCTCAGCCTCCCAAAGGCTCAGGATTATAGGCTGAGCCACCAAGCCCGGCTAAATCAAGTAAATTTTTAAAGATAGTTGTGTCACTATTGCATCTTTCTTTCTTTCTTTCTTTTCTTTCTTTCTTTCTTTCTTTCTTTCTTTCTTTCTTTCTTTCTTTCTTTCTTTTTCTTTCTTTCTTTTTCTTCCTTCCTTTCTTTCTTTCTTTCTTTTCTTTTCTTTCTTTTCTTTCTTTCTCTCACTCTTGTCACCCAGACTGGAGTGCAGTGGGCAGTGGCATGTGCTCACAGCCACCGCAGCCTTGACCTGCTGGGCTTAGGCGATTCTTCCACTTCAGCCTTCCAAGTAACTGGAACTACAGACGCATGCCACCATGCCTGGCTAGCTTTTGTAATTTATTGTAGAGACGAGGTCTCTCCAAGTTTCCCAGGCTAGTCTCAAATCCCCCTGGGCTCAGGCAATCCTCTCACCTCTGTCTCTCAAAGTGCTGGGACTACAGGCTGAGCCACTGCACCCGGCCACATCTTTCTTTTCATTTAACCTTTCCATCAGTTGTTTAGAATGAGAGATCTCTGGCATCTTTTTTTGTTTAATCTATCTTTTGGCCATTGATGATTCCAAGACTAGTCACACAAATCCTTTTTTACCATCAATCACTGAAAGGACATGGCAGCCATTTTAACATTGCTTAGGTTTGTCATAATTTTCTAGCAGTTCACTTTACCCTCTAATCACTAGCCAAGGACAGAATTGGTTTCTCAGAGGTAGCTATTAATAATTGCTTTACAACTCCCTCCTCAGCTTGTTTGGGAATAATTGGCTTTTCTTTTTTTTTTTTTTTTGAAAGTAGGATTTATTAAGAAGACAGAAAAGCTCCCACAGTGGGAGGGGACCTGAAAGAGGTTGCCCACGATTAGCTTTTCTATTTCAAGTATACGCCTCCATCCATAGGGCCCAAGTTAACCAAATCAGTCCTCCATGACCTTCATGATACAGACAGACCCCATCACCATGCCAGCAATCATGTGACTCACCCACCCAGCCACCTGCTGTCCGTCACTGACAGCAGTAGCTGTGCTTTCATGCCCTCTGTGATGATGTGAAGCAGACCACCCGTCAATCACCTTAATGACCCGCCCCCATCAAAGGGAAGGGGTAAAAAGCATTCAACTTCAAACAGCAGTCACCATTGCTTTGTTAAACTCCGAGGTGTCCTCATGACTCTTTGAGCTATGGCTGCCATGTTTCTTGGCTTTGGCCCCCTTCCCTACTTTGGGGAGATAAATCTCCTCTCTCTCCTCTCTCTCTAATTTACTTTCTAAATAAAGTATATTTTCCAATCTAACTGCTGTGCAATTCTTTGCATCTTTCACACAGCCCTGGATCGTACAACCGCACCCTGGCACCTCTGACATAATATTTTGGAGGACCCGCTGGGATAGATTTTAACCTAACAATCACAACATTGCAGATGAGATACATGGTGATTTCTACATTTGTACTGTCCATTCACTGCAGTGCAGAGAGAGAGAGACCAACCAGGAGCCTGACTGGTTAAAAACCCTTCCCCTTTGCCAGCAAAAACAAGTTCCTGAGTTCTCTTCACTGTGGCTTCCAGAAGAGAAAAGTAGCTATGTTCATCCGGTTCATGATGCCAAACTGTGAGGCCATGGCCGATGGGCCCCTAAAGACTCACTGAAAAATTACTGGCACAAGGCAGATTGACTAATAGGAGAAAAGGCATATGAATTTCCTTAACAAATATACATGGGAGTCTTCAGCATGAAGACCCAACTTCTCAAGGAGTAAAAAATTGAGTTAAAAGCAGAGTAGCAAAGGATTTCACATGGGCCAATCCCACTAAACAGCAGTATCTCATTTAAGGGAGTGGCATCATCTACTTAATTTATGAGTCCTCCTTCATTTTTAAGCCAATGTGGTACCCTGTAGCCACCATAACAAAATACAAGTGCATACAAACACAGATCCTACAGCTTTTACTTGGGAACTCTAGCCATAAGACAGTATCACAAACTTACCATGTTATAAAAGATAGCTGGTTCCAAGTTATTTCTGACAAAATCGGGACCTGTTCACATGGTTAAACATTGCTTGTCCCGATAGGTAATCCAATAAAGGCTGTGGATCAAAGTTTGGGTAAAGCAGTTTCCATGTTTTGGGGGTTTTATTTTTTATTTTTTGTCCTATTTTTTCCTCTTTAGTTTTAAATAAGATTTCACTGTTTACCTTTTAGCTCAAACTGGCAAAACTATTTTAGGAAAACAAAATTTCCAAGTAACCTTAAAACGGTAAGTTTTATTTCAACAGTAGGCAGAAAAAGACAGAGAAAAATAGGGCTTTAGAAGATTCTACTGAACTCTATCGCTACAGGTTAATCATTTAAGCTTTAGATTTTCCTTGCTGTAATTTTCACAGCAGTTTTTAAATGTGCACAAAACAGGCCATAATATGTAGCCAGTTTGAGTCCCAGAAAACCTAGGGTAATAGGGTCACAGTAGAGACGGACACAAACACAAACACACAATTACAGATTCAGATGGCACACTCTCAGACCGATTTCCACCAAGTCCTGAGCCCCAGTCTCTACCACAGGTGGCCCCACAAGCAGGTAAGTCCAACTGGAGCAGATCCCAAGAGGTACTATTCTGGTGGACTTATCCAGATCTGAAGCTCATCAGCTTCCCAGAAATGGCCTTCCTGGCATTAGTGAAGCATAGTAGGTAGCTGGCACTGCAATGGGGAGAGAAGGGAGGTTCCCCAAAGCAAAAACGTCTGGGCAACTGCTGGGATATCCCTAGAGCCCCAGCCACAGGGTCAGCTAGCCAAAGGCAGCAAGCACCTACCAATGATTGTCGCCTTGCCAGTAGTGAAATCAGGCAGAGAGACTTAGCTACTCAGGACGCCCGCACCTCACACAGGATATCAAATTTGTAATGGACACAGTCTCAGCCACTTGTTGCTTATATACCAAAATAAATAAACACGAGATGTAACGGAGTGAAGGTGATTATATTCCAACAGCTGGCAGATGGGGAAATGACCAGGCTCTTGCCTCAAATAAATCATTTTGGTTTTTAGTCTGATGTAAGGGTCTAAATAGGGAAACTTTTGGTATGGGAAACATGCAAGCGTGGCACAGGGTGTGCCTTGATGGCTTATCTTAGGTAGTGGTCCTCCTGGAGTTCTGTAGTCGGATTATGGATCAACTGTCTGATGACACCCCCCAGGTGACAGTTTCCCTCAGTCAGTCTGTTTTAAGGTTAGTCCCTGGGATTTCTAAGCAAACATACGATCAGATAAGTGTGCATGGTGAAAATAAGTTTCTAAAACATATTTCAAGGCTTAAGATTTAAAAATAAGGGAGAGGCCAGGCATGGTGGCCCATGCCTGTAATCTCAGCACTTTGAGAGGTCAAGGCAGGACGATTGCTTGAGCCCAGGAGTTCAAAGCCAGCCTGGGTAACATAGCGAGACCTCATCTCTACACAAAATAGAAAAATGAGCCAAGCATGGTGGTGCATACTCAGGAAGCTGAGGTGAAAGAATTACCTGAGTCCAGGAGGTCAAGGCTACGGTGAGCCATGATTGTGCCACCACGTTCCAGCCTGGGTGACAGAGTAAAACCCTGTCTCAACAATAAATGAATAAATAAGTAGATGGGGGAAAGACTTTTTTTTTTGGAGTCTCACTCTGTCACCAAGGCTGGAGTGCAGTGGCACGCTCATGGCCACTACAGCCTCTACCTGCTGGGCTCAGGTGATCCTTCCACCTCAGCCTTCCAAGTAGCTGGAACTACAGGCACACGCCACCATGCCGGGATAATTTTTGGATTTATTGTAAAGATGAGGTCTCGCCAAGTTGCCCAGGTTGGTCTCGAACTCATGGGCTCAGGCAATTCTCTCACCTTGGCCTCCCAAAGTGCTAGGATTATGGGCATGAGCCACTGCATCCCTCCAGAATAAAAAACTTTAAAATACATTTTAAAGCTGAGATACTCAGTTACAATTATATACTTCAAAATGGCCTCAGTTAATTGAGGGGAAAAATCTGCTGTCTGGGTCTGAGACCTCCTGACCAGGATACATACTTCTCTCTGCTCCCCTTCCCACGTAAGTGGGGCCTCCCCTGCCTCTCCTGTGCCTCCACACTCCATCCATCCCTAAAACGGGAGGCTTCAGTCAGATCAGACATGGGGATCCCTGTCCAGATCCTGTCCCCTCCTGCCCACAACCAACAAGTAGACCTTAAGGACTCTCTCAAAATGAGTACTAAAGTTTTTTCTGATTACATTACACATTCACATGTTTTGAGATGCAAAAAACATAACAGCGAATATAAAATTCAGCAGCAATCCCTATCCCCACAGACATTATGCTTGTGTGTGAGTAAAAATGACTGGATCATAATGTATATAGAGTTTTGTGTCATCTTTCTCCCTTTCACCCCAGCCTCTCTTCCCTCGACCCTCCCTTAAAGACTAACCTCAAGCTTGTCCACTCTGCCAACTTGACTGGATCAGAGAGGATTTTTAATTTAAACTAATTTTTGTTTGTTTTTGAGTCAAGTTTTTACTGTCACCCAGACTGGAGTGCAGTAACACAACCACGGCCCACCACAGCCTCACTCTCTTGGGCTGAAGCAATCCTTCCTCTTCAGCCCCCCGAGTAACTGGGACTGTGGGCAAAAGATATGAATAGACACTTCTCAAAAGAAGACATAAGAGCAGCCAACAGATATATGAAAAAATGTTCAGCCTCACTAGTCATCAAGGAGATGCAAATTTAAACTACACTGAGATACCACCTAACTCCAGTCAGAATGGCCATCATTAATAACTCAAAAAATGACAGATGCTGGAGAGGATGTGGCGAAAAGGGAACACTTCTACACTGTTGGTGGGAGTGCAAACTAGTTCGGCCTCTGTGGAAATCAATGTGGCGATTCCTAAAAGTTCTAAAATTCGACCTTCCATATGACCCCGCAATCCCCCTACTGGGAATATACCCGGAAGAACTCAAGTCACTCTATAAAAAAGATATTTGCACACAAATGTTTATCGCAACATTGTTCACAATAGCAAGAACATGGAACCAACCTTGCTGTCAAAAGAGGGCTAGATTAAAAAAATGTGGTACATATACACAATGGAATACTACGCAGCCATAAAGAACAAAAT
>NW_007258109.1:445606-461832 GCF_000164805.1 Carlito syrichta | reverse complement strand
TGGGGTAGGGAGGTGGGATTGACAGTAGTTGATATCTGCCTAGGGAAGGGGGGCATACCTGCATGGTGAATATTTGTATACCTAGCCCTGAATTGTACCCCACAATTTTAAATAAAAATTAAAAGAGGGGGAAAAAAGAAATTAGAAAAAAAAAAAGTAACTGGGACTACAGGCATGCTCACCATGCCCAGCTAACTATTTAATTTTTTTATAGCGACAAGATCTCACTAGGTTGCCCAGGCTGGTCTCAAACTCCTGGGCTCAAGTGATCCCCCCACCTCAGCCTCTCAAAATGCAGGATTACAGACTGAGCTACCCTGCCCAGCCTTCAACTTTTTAAATAAGATTTTCATGTTGACTTGCTGCCCTCTGGTGGTCTTGTAAAGGCATTTGTCACAAACTGTGGAATCCACTCGCAATGACCACGGACATAAAATTCCTGTGGTTCTTGGGTATAATTTTCTCTCTGGGGAATCAAATATTGGATTTCATGGGACCAGGAATTTGTATTGGAAGTTTATGTGGTAACTTCCCAACTGTTTGGAAGCTAA
Organism: Carlito syrichta; assembly: GCF_000164805.1. Classification (NCBI taxonomy): domain Eukaryota; kingdom Metazoa; phylum Chordata; class Mammalia; order Primates; family Tarsiidae; genus Carlito; species Carlito syrichta. The sequence continues at coordinate 461,281 of NW_007258109.1, read as the reverse complement.
GTAAAAAACCCTTCTAAATAATAATCCATGGGTCAAAAAAGAAACCAAAAGGAAATCAGGAAGTATTTTGAATATAATTCAAATTATATATATATATATATATATATATATGTAACTGGTCAGGCATGGTGGCTCAAGCCTGTAATCCCAGCACTTTGGGAGGCAGAGTCGAGAAGATTGTCTGAGCTCAGGGGTTCGAGAGCAGCCTGAGCAATATGGCGAGACCCCGTCTCTACAATAAATAAAAAAATTAGACGGGTATGGTGGTGCATGCCTGTGGTTCCAGCTACTTGGAAGACGGAGGTGAAGGGATCACCTGAGCTCAGCAGGATGAGGCTGCAGTAGCCGTGAGCATGCCACTGCACTCCAGCCTGGGCAACAGAGTAAGACTCCAACTCAAAAAATAATAATAAAAAAAAGTAAAAAATCTGTGGGGTGCTGTTAAAGCAGCACCCAGGAAAAATGTGTAGCACGCTATGCCTCAAAGGAGGCAAGTTGGAGAGGGCACGAACAAAGGATTCAAGCGAGCATCAGGAATATTTTGGAGGCATGGGATTTGTTCATTATTCTGACTGTTGAGATTATTTCACAGCTGTATATACAGTCATGTGTCACTTAAAAGACAGGAACACATTCTGAGAAATGTGTGGTTGGGCAATTTCATTGTTCAAACATCATAGAGTGTGTACTTGCGCAGTCCTAGTTGGTGGCCATGAGCGTGCCACTGAACTCCGGCCTGGGCGACAGAGTGAGACTCCAGCTGCCCAAATATATGAATAATTACATTAAATGAAAATGGACCAAGTACTATTATTTTAAGAAAAAGATTTACCAGACTAGACTTCTTTTTATCTGAACAATATACCACTTACTGCAGACACATTTCAAGTGAAAGGAAACTGAAACGATAAAATTGGAAAAAGATATACCCCCTGCGATCATTATACAGATGTCACACAAAGCAGACATAAACAACAATGACCAGAACAAAAATGAGAAATCAACGATCTACAATCACAGTGTGAGACATTTATGTGCATCTCCCAGTAACTGATGAGAAAGACAGAAAAGCAATAGAGCTATAAAAGATTTAACAACACAGTTCATGGCTGGCTATGGTGGCTAATGCCTGTAATCTCAGCACTTTGGAAGGCCAAGATGAGAAGATCGCTTGAGCCCAAGAATTTGAAACCAGCCTGGGCAAAATAGTGAGACCTCGTCACTACAAAAAATAAAAATTAAAAAAATTAGCTGGACATACCTGTAGTCCCAGCTTCTCAGAAGGCTGAAGCAGAAGGATTGCCTGAGCCTAAGAGGTTGAGTCTGCTGTGAGCAGTGAGCATGCCAGTGCACTTTATCGTGGGCAACAGAGTGAGACTGTGACTCAAAACAACAACAAAACAATTCATGATCTTGACCTAAACAGATCAGTCAGGAGCTAAACGTGTAAGTATGTTATATAAAAATGTGGAATTAGATACCAGAAGAGACAACTTTCAATGTTCAGCATGGTGCCACAGGGAGAGGAGCTGGGAGCTGGGGGTCATAGACTCAGGAGTATCAGGGAACGCCCATTCCTTGTATCCAGCAAGAACAATCACTGACTTCCGGCCCATCGTTCACACCCCGTTGCCACCCTTTCCAATGTTTCCAGATTGAAAAAGCGCAAGTACAGTGAGACTCAGATATCAAAGAGCTCCCATATTACCCAAAAATCACTGATCTCTAACCAAGGCTCATTCCGGAACTTCCCTCCACTATCGTGGCTCCCATAGCTGAATCATCATCTGGGCACTTTAGCTGCTATCTCCCAGAATAGCCTGGCCTCCATGGACGGTACTGCCCACTTCAGTCATTCCTAAATGACTTTGACAACCTTGTCACATTCCCTGTTACCTGTTCTTTAATTTACTATGTTTTAAATTGACTCACTTTTTTTTACTGAAATAAGAATTTGCATGAACAAAAGTACAGCAAAAGGACATTTTCTAACACTACCACAAATGGAAAAAAGCATTGCATTTGTTACAAAAGAGGAACTGTAAAAAGAACTGAAATGAAAATGAAACGCTGTTATAAATTCTAGCTGGACACTGCTGTCTGCTCTCCCCTTTGTCAGAAAGGGAAATAAGCATGTTTTGAGACATCATAAGATAGGAGGGCGAACCCAGAAAAAAACAGAATTATCTTTTGGAAAGCCCCTTGTAATACAGGTTTCCCCTGCAAGGTAAGTGTCCTAGGAAACCATTGGAACCATCTAGCATTGGTGTGAGAGGCTGCACTCGACTTCAGTGAATTTTTTTTTTTTTAATTCTTTCAGCAATTTTGCCCATTTCATGAAGAGTGATTTACAAGTGCACCTACCCACACCATGCTGAGTGTACGGCAGTTTTTGGCCAAAAACAGCACAACCTCCATATCCCACCCTCCCTATTCATCCAATCTTGCCCAAAGTGACTTTTTTTTGTTTCCCCAGATTAAAAAAAGAAAAAAATCCTCAAAGGGAAACGTTTTGCCAATATGGAAGAGGTGAAACAAAAAACAGCAGAAGCACTAAAAGGCATCAAAATAGACGAGTTCCAAAACAATTTTGAGCAGTGACAAAAATGTCTTGATAGGTGCAGTGTATCAAACGGAGAGGACTTTGAAGGTGACTGAAGTTTAAACATGTAAGAACAAATACACAATTTTTTCATCAACAAGGGTACCTTCAAAATGAACATTGGTATACCTAACCCTGACTTGCACCCCACATCTTTAAAATAAAGAAAAAAGAATAAATACACAATTTTTAATTTAAAAAACTCCATTTGGGGGACTTCCCCCTCATATATTAATCCTGAGGGTGGATTTACCCCCATCGATGTCAGAGGATTATAGAGAATGACTTCACACCCGTGATCCAGTGACCCTGGCACCCCACAGTTGTGCGGTTCCTACTATCAGGGAAGAGGCAGGAACTCACAGCTCGGGGCTCCAGAACTTGACTCAGTACCGCCCCCTCCTCGCACTGGCCTGCAGGTAACGCTAACGGACTAGTGACCAGAGGGTGTGGGCAGGCCCCAGGGAACACCCAGTCCAGGCAGCCCACTGGCATCTGAAGCACAGCGGCAATGTCCATCACTCCTCCTCCCCTCGACCCCCCTGGAAATCCCAGGCTCACCTCAATTTTCCCAAGTTTCAAGAGGTCAACTCAAGCACTGGCCTGAAAGTGGAGCCACCCAGGGCTGCTCCTAGATGGAAGGAGACATGACGCTGAGTGGCATGTTGGCGCCTCCAGCTGGGCCCTCCCTCTGCTGACATCTCCACCCACCACCACAGCTCTGGGAGAGAAACGAAAGGACCAGAAGCAGGCAGCCCTGGTTTTTCCCAGAAAGCAGCGTGGTGTGGTAAAACCAGCCTGGACTTGTACAACAGACGGGTCTGGATTCAAATCCAGGCTGCCTCTCACTGGCTGAGGGGTCTGGACGCCTTCCCTAGCTTCGTGGAGCTCCATCTTTTCTTGTGGAAGGGACCTCGTGGTAAGGCTGCTGCAGGGAGTGGGTGAAGCTGTGTACGTGGTGCTTACTTGTATTACCTCACAGAGAACAGGTGTGCCAGAAACGCCTGGCCGGTCCTCTCCGGTGTCCCTCAGACTGCCACCGGCCACCTGCTTCCTGGAGCTGTTGGGGTAGGGCGGATGGACAGGAAGCTCAGAATGAATCACCAGCTTCAGGCCAGCCCAGACATAGTTAGCCAAGGCCCAGCACCCAGAGCACATGACTCACCCCCTCCCAGCCCTGCCAGGCACGCCCAAAGGAACGTCCACAGCCCTCCTCCCAATGACTGCTGGGTGCCACATTCTCCAGCGTCCATTGGATACTTGCTTCCTACTGCCTGGCCCTGTGAGTTGTCATGTGTTCGTTATATTAGGCTCTTCTTTGAAACATGTCATACACACACACACACACACACACACACACACACACACACACACACACACACAACCCAGATATACAAAAATAAAGTAAAAAGCAGTGGTTTTGTCACTGTATTGATTTGTTTGAAGGACTGATAAGTAAAAACCTCTCCCATGGCCTCAATGCCCCCTTAAGATCACCGCTGTTTGTTTGATTTTTTTTTTTTTTTTTTTTTCTGAGTTGGAGTCTCACTCTGTCACCCAGACTGGAGTGCCGTGGCCACTCCCAGCCACCGCAGCCTGGACCTGCTGGGCTCCAGCGATCCTTCCGCCTCAGTCTTCCAAGTAGCTGGAAATACAGGCGCACGCTACCACACCCGGCTAGTTTTTTATTTATTGTAGAGATGAGGTCTCGCCAAGTTGCCGAGGCGGGTCTCGAACCCTCAGGCTCAGGCAATCCACTCGCCTCGGCCTCCCAAAGCGCTGGGATTACAGGCTGAGCCACCGAGCCCGGCCTTGTTTGATTTAAAAAAATTTTTTTTTGAGTCAGGGTCTCTCTGTTGCCCAGGATGGAGTGCAGTGGCACTATCACAGTTTACCGCAGCTCAGATGATCCTTCCGCCTCAGCCTCCAGCTGAGACTACAGGCGTGTGCCATCATACCCAGCTACATTTTTTTTTTTTTTTTTGTAGAAACAAAGTCTCTGTTGCCCAGGCTGGTCTCAAACTCCTGGCCTCAAGCAATTCTCTTGCCTCAGCCTCCCAAAGTGCTGGGATTACAAGCGTGACCTCTGATTTTGATTCTTCCAGACTTTTCTAGGTTTATAAATCCATGATAATTCTTGCTTTGCCACTTACTTGCTGGATGACCTTGGGCAAGTTACTTAATGTCTCAGTGTTTTTTTCCTCACTCATAGAGGTAAAAGTGATTCCTGTATTTGAGGGTTATTATGAGAATTAATGAGTTAATACATGCAAAATACTTCCAACAGCTCCTGGCATGCACAGTAAATACCCAAAAAAGTGTAACAAATATTGTGATGACATATGCACACCTATGTTATCACACACACCATTTTATTTACAAAAGAAGGGCCAGTATCCGGTGCCAGAAGCAGTCATCTTATCGCCTCTGGCCACAAGTCCTTTGTCTTGCCTGGTGTCACTAGCCACTCCCTCTAGAAAGACCTCCTTTGCCAGCTGGTGCAACGTTAGGCTTCATTAGTAAGCAGCGCTGGAGAAATGGTGCAGGGCCTGTCAGGGCTGGGTTTCGATTCCAGGTTCTGGTGCTCTACTGCTCCTGTGACCTAGGTGCCTGAGGCTGCAGGCGGGGCTTCTGGCAGCTCCCCAGGGGTGGCTTCCTGCTTGCCATGCCGACTGCAGACTACCCTGGCGTCACAACCCATTAACCTGCTACCATCAGGGGCTACAGTCCTGTCTCTTGCACCCAGCTGTGGTTTCCAGAGGAGTCTTCCCAATCTGCTCCTTCCGCGGGTGCACTTCCTCAGTCCTGTTTTTGTTTAAATTATTATTTTTATTTTTATTTTTATTTTTTTGAGTTGAAGTCTCACTCTGTCGCCCAGACTGGAGTGCAGTGGCCGCTCCCGGCCACCGCAGCCTCGACCTGCTGGGCTCCGGTGATCCTTCCGCCTCAGCCTTCCAGTTAGCTGGAACTACAGGCGCGCGCTACCACACCCAGCTAATTTTTGATTTATTGTGAAGATGAGGTCTCGCCAAGTTGCCCAGGCAGGTCTCGAACCCGTGGGCTCAGGCAATCCACTCACCTCAGCCTCCCAAAGCACGGGATTACAGGCTGAGCCACCGAGCCCGGCTTTATTTTTAAATTTTATTTTATTTATTTGCTTATTATTATTATTATTTGAGTCAGAATCTCACTCTGTTGCCCAGGTTGGAGTGCTGTGGCACAATCGTGGCTCACTGCAGCCTCCACCTCACCTCGTGGCCTCAAGTAATCCTCCCACCTCAGCCTCCCAAAGTGCTGGGACTGCAGACACAAGCCAACGTGCCCAGCCTATTTTTCATTTTTTGTTGGTCCTTGAGCAACATCCTGCTCTGGAAGACTTTTGTTTGCTTTGTTGGTTAGTTTGTTTTACTAGAGACAAGGCTCTCTTGTCCAGGCTGGAAGTCCCTGGGGCAATCATAGCTTCCTGCAGCCTCAAACTCAGGCCTCAAGAAAATCTCCTGTCTCCGTCTCCCAAAATGCTGAGATTACAAGCATGAGCCTCCGCACTTGGTCAATAGGCTGTATTCTTTAGAGTACTCCTCTACCTTCAGTAGCTAACCTTTTACTCGTTAATAATTCTTCCTATTCAATTTCCTCTTTCAAATTACTGGTTGATTTCCCTCTCTTAACTGGACCTTAATTGAGATATGAGGGAGGACCCAGAATTTATTTATAAAAAATTGTGGCCGGGCATAGTGGCTCATGCCTGTAATCCCAGCACTTTGGGAGGCAGAGGTGAAAGGACTGCCTGAGCCCATGGGTTCGAAACCAGCTTGGGCAACTTGGAGAGATTTCATCTCAATAATAAATTAAAAGATGAGCTGGGCATGGTGATTCACGCCTGTAGTTCCAGCTACTTGGAAGGCTGAGACAGAAGGATCACCTGAGCCCAGCAGATGGAGGATGCCATGAGCCGTGATTGTGCCAATGCGCTCCAGTCTGGGCAACAGAGTGAGACCCCTGATTCAAAAACAAAATCGTGTATTTATTCTTACATGTTTTAACTTCAATCACCTTCAAAGTACTCTCCATTTGACGCAATTCACCTATTGAGATGCTTTATCCAATACTCAAAACAGTTTTTGAATTTGTCAGTTTTGGGAACTTCTGCCATTTTTTGTTTCACCTCTTCCACAACAGCATAACATTTTCCCTTTGAGGAATTTTTTCATTCAGGAAACAAAAAAAAGTTGCTCGGGGGCAGATCAGGTGAATGGGGAGGGTGGGCATAGGGGTTATGCTGTTCTTGGTCAAAAACTGCTGAACAAAAAGAACAAAAAAAACAAACTGCTGAACACTCAGCACAGTTTGGGCAGGTGCATTATCATGGTAGAAGAACCAGTCACCTGTTTGCCACAATTCAGGACATTTCTTCTGCAGTGCAGCCTCTCACAACAATGCAAGCTAGTACTCTGATGCCAATGGGTTCCTAGAACACTCACCTAGTGGAGGGAGCCTATACTAAAAGGGGCCCACCCTCCAAAAAAAGGACAATTCCAGGTTTTTGGGGGTCCCCCTCATATGTCATCCTAAATAATGATGATGATGATGATGATGATGATGATGATGATGATTATGTCTCACTCTGTCACCCAGGCTGGAGTGTGGCAGAATGTGGCAAATGCTCAAATATATTTCTTGCATGATTGAGTGAATGAAGGCAAAAACACATGAATAACTGCTTCAGGGTCAGCAGTTGGCCCCATGGCAATCATCTGGGATGACAAATTGTCTCCCACTAACCCTGTGGCACAAAGGGGCTGGTAGCAGTTGAAGGTATTTCCTTTTGAATTAGTCAAGCGGTAAGCTTTAAAGACCCGCCAGGCCGGTTTTGTTTGAGAAAGCCAAATAGCCAAGGTCTGGCGGCTTTCATGGAAATGCAAAAGAGTAACTAATTCAGACTTATCCAAAACCCCTCTTTTAAAGTTGATGGCTTACAACCCTGCTTGCAGGCCCTGTTCACCCTGCAGTTCCTGGAGACCATTTGTTCTTTGAAAATCTGTATTTTACTGAGAACAACCTTGTAAATTCCAAGGAAGATGTGTAATCGCTCAACACGACCCCCCTCCCTTACCTAAATGAAGGTATAATATCCCACTTCTCCCATTCTGGGGGGCTCGACCTGGAAGCACTAGCCTGTCGAGCCCGCTAGCATAATAAAGTTGCCACAGCTGGGCTCGGTGGCTCAGCCTGTAATCCCGCGCCTTTGGGAGGCTGAGGTGAGTGGATTGCCTGAGCCTGTGGGTTCGAGACCCGCCTGGGCAGCGAGACCTCATCTCTACAATAAATCAAAAAATCAACCGGGCGTGGTAGCGTATGCCTGTAATTCCGGCCACTCGGAAGGCTGAGGTGGAAGGATCACCGGAGCCCAGCAGGTCGAGGCTGCGGTGGCCGGGAGCGGCCACTGCACTCCAGTCTGGGCGACAGAGTGAGACACCAACTCAAAACAAATAAATAAATAAAATACAATAAAATAAAATAAAGTTGCCACTTCCTATAATAGTCTCAGTGTCACGGCCTCTCTATTTCCTGCTACATTGCCCTGGTTCCCCGCCTGGGAAAGGAGAATTTGGAGATGGTGTGTTCCACCTCCTTTGTCATCGGGGTACGACCTCCAGGGCAACGGGAAGGGCAATCTTGCCTGGCGCACAACGGACCTTTTGATCCATAGGAGGGAGGCCCTTCCCGATGCACTGAGGCTCAGACTACGAAAGCACAACAGGAACCCAAGAGGCGAGGAACTAGCAAAAGGACAACCACCTGAGGAAAAGGACAGAAAGACCACCCAATGGAAAGGGTAGGAATAAAGGCCTTTGCATAGACATGCCAATGGATGGCAGAAGGGGAGCTTGATCACCTCCCGGAGTCCGCTAGTAATCTCCAGCCTGAAGGAAAGGACTGAAAGGCAGTGGAAGGCAACACTGTCTGAAGATGAACCCGTAGACTCCTAGGATTAGGGCGGAGGGTTGAAGGATGTACTGTGTGATTGTGTGTGAATGAGATAGACCACGGGAGGCCTCCGTATAAAGTTAGTCTGCGTTGGGGATGTACCAACTTGCCAATTGCTAAGAGGTGTCTGAGATATCTTTGTGAGGAGTATGGCTGGAAGGGGACAAAGCGGATGTTTCCCATCCCCCTCATTCTCTTGTTTGTGTGTGTCTGTCGTTTTGAATCTGCTAAAAAGCTGGTTGAGTTATTATGCTTTGTTTGATGGGACATGTTATCTTTTAAAAACTTGATTGGCACATGTTTCTTTATGTCATTTTATGTTGCTCTCCCTTTATTTGTGTGGTGTTTCTCCCAACCCGTTGGCACTGTTAAAATTTCCTTTCTTTTGTTGTTAAGGTTGTGGGAAAATTGCCTGCTGCGTATGCGAAGTGCTAACGGTTATCTTGAATTCTTTCCTGGGACCACACCCCCTCCCTTCCTTAGTCTGTGTTCTCCTTCATAAATCCTGAAGGAGCTCATTCTAATCCACCTGTAAAGAAATGTAGAAATGTCTCTTATATGCTACTTAGCCTTTTGCTAACTCAGTGCAAGTTAATGCTAGCCTTGGATGAAATAATTTTGTAATCTTTCTCTGACAACTAAGAGACTGAATAGATTGTTCTTGTTTTCAAATGCTAAAAGCCAGGTTAGTTGAAAGTAAGTCTGTTTCTAAAGGTTTAGGCCTTGCCTAAGATCATAATCAACTGCTTGTCCCTGTAAAATGGTTGGGAAGTCTCTTAGAGTCGTGTAATGTATGCTAAGTCCCTACTTTAAATTGTAATGCTAGATAACACTACTGCTTGCTTTTTTGGCTATGCCAGACTAGCACACCCCTTATAAGACTGGAAAGTTTTAAATGCTGAATACTTTGCAAGACTTAATAAGGCATGGGAACTGGCCATTCCCACCTGATTAAGTCACCTTGTAAGCTTGGTACTTCACCTAAGGGACAGGTCAAGTACTAGGCACACTCTGAGTGGCATAGAGTGAGACCTAATCACTCTCATTTAATTGTCCACGTCTTACAACTAAGGCTGCTGTTTAGTAAATTCATGAGGATTTTTGACAATTTTGCCTGTTCATAATTAGGAATAAGTAGAAACAGATCATTTTACATCTACGTGGTCTGTTCACTCTAAAAAGGTTTTGTACCAGGCCATTTTGTAGGCATCATTGGAAAGTCATAGAAAAAAAAAAAAAGGGCATCAAGGAAGGCTGAGGACACTCAGCTTGGAAGAAGCCATCAGGGTTCTAGGGATTCCTGGCATTGCTGTTTATAGCTTTATTTAGTTATTTGTTTGTTTTAGAATTCTCCTTTGAGAAATAAATTGCAAATGTTCAAAACAAATTCTGGGTTTTCAAGAAAAGTAACCAAGAAAATGTGTAATAATCTGTACCCTCAGACACCCCAATGGGACAGATTTTAAATAATTAAAGCAAATTAAAATTACATGGTTTAAAATTTTTAAAAATGATAATAATAAGTGCATTATTAAAATCAAATTTTAACTCACTACAAGTTAGCAGATAAGATTTGGAAAGGAACAAAACTATCTGGCAACTAAATTCACTTTGCAAACCTAAAAAAAATGGTCAAAAGTTCCGTATGCAGAGGCATTTAAAAAATTTATTCAGCCGGGCTCGGTGGCTCAGCCTGTAATCCAGTGCCTTTGGGAGGCTGAGGTGAGTGGATTGCCTGAGCCCATGGGTTCAAGACCCACCTGGGCAGCAAGACCTCATCTCTACAATAAATCAAAAAATCAGCCGGGCATGGTAGCGCATGCCTGTAATTCCGGCTACTCGGAAGGCTGAGGCGGAAGGATCGCCGGAGCCCAGCAGGTCGGGGCTGCAGTGGCCGGGAGCGGCCACTGCACTCCAGTCTGGGCGACAGAGTGAGACTCCAACTCAAAAAAAAAAAAATTTATTCCACTACTTTGCAAACAAGATTACATCCTATAGAATATTAAATGCCCAACTCCAGAGGCTTGACTCAGAACTATGAATACCAAACTCCCAATTATAAAAAGCTTCTGAAGTTCTTAGAAACTGAAACATTAAGAAAAGGAAAAAAAAAAGAGGGAGAAGAACTCCAAAATGAACACCAGCCAGAGGAAAGGTAAACAGACCTATTGGCAGTTGCCACTAAAGGCAAAGCCCCAGCCAACCAAAAGAGGCCTGATAAGAATAAACCTGCTAAGGGGGATTCAGCTGCTATGAATGTGGTCAATCTGGGCTTGATGGCCTAAGCCCCCAGGACCTTGTCTAACATCCAGACTAAAAAGTCGCTGAAAGAGATGGTGTGGCTTCTCCCGAAGTGGAGGGAGGGGACACGGACACACACACACACCTAGCTCGGTGATAGTGGCCATTGATTAAAGGGGGAGGGGCATGGCCCAGCCCAGTGCTCTGTTTACCATCACCCCAGAGAATCCTTGGGTCTATATGAATGTGACTGGGGTCCAAATTAATTTCTTAATTAATACTGAGGCTAAGTTTATAGCCCTCGTGCTCATACTGAACTTCTTTCTCCTAAAACCTGCTCTCTGGTGGGAGTCAAGGGTGTTCCAAAGTTAAATGTTTCACCTAACGGTTACTAAAAGATAAATTCAAATTATAACTGCAAAAGCTTACCTATAAATAAATAAAAAGGAAAGCGAAAAGCAAAGGAAAAATATAAAAAGGTTGTTGGTGTACACATAGGGTTTTAGTAAGAAAAAAAAAGGAGAAATATAAAAGAAAAGATATTTTTATCTAAAAAAGAAATCTTATAAGGTAAATTTCTGTCCTATAATAAAGTAAATAGTTATCGGAGAATTTTTTTAAAAGGGGGTAGAGAACAAAAATAAAATGGTATAAGCATGCCAAAAATGGTATGAGGAAAGTTTATGAAAAAAAATATGTATACAAAAGAAATTATGTAAACAATCTAGGCATAATAAAGTCTTTTCTGGATGCAAGTCTCCAAACATTTTCAGATTTCTCTTCAAATTTTATATAAGATTTACTTGAGTGCCTAGTTCAAATTATAGTCTAAAACAACCTGTCAGGCTACCATTATAATCCAGAAATACATTAAAAACTCCAAAGGCTGGTACTTGCAATAAAGCCACAGAAATTAAAGTTTATTTAAGTTATGTTAATAACTTTGGGCCTTGTAGCTTTGTACAAAAGGTAATCAGCCACTACCTAAAGTTGTCAAAATGTATACCTGACTTTATTCCTTTTATTAAGCCAGAATCCAGTAATTTCATACCCACATAACAGTCATGCAAGAATTCCAGTCAGTGCATGCAAACAATGCCACTGCTGAAACAAATCTGGATGCCTCAAGTCAAACAGGGAGGGATTTTCTATCTCTAGCTAGGCAGGACTATGCCCATTATCAGCACTGAAGAAATTACAGAAGGCGGACCTTCACTTCTCAGCACCCCAAATGATTATGGAATCAAAAAATCTCTAAAGAATAAATAATTGAGTAGCTAGCACAGGCTAGACATAAATAAATTTCCTATGGGTAGGTTTTAGAAGGCATTCAAACGTTTCTACTGCAGGCCAAGTGGCAACCTATCCCACCCCTTGGCAGATCCAGGGAAAACTCCATCAGATGTAGAATTAGGACAGTACAATCTTTCAATTTGCAGTTTAGCATAATAATCATGAGAAATCCTTTGAAGACACAAGTAAACTGGACATAGGTATTTGGTGTTGCATCACTCAGGATCCAAGTCAGTCCCTGAAATGGAATTTGTTAAACCTTTGAAATTGTTTAACGGTAGGCCTTTTTCCTACACCTCTGAAGAAAAGGAGGCCATAAACATAAATGCTCATAAGAAAATGTGTTTTCCATTTGGGAAAAATTTTAATCACAATTTATAAGCTTATTTCCCTAGACACTTCCTGGACCATGAAAAACTCAAACATCCCAGGGGAGTAAATGCTGCTAAAAATTGCCGAAAGGAAGGACCCAACCAACAACTGTAAGAAAAGAGAAAAGGACCCTAAGAGTGGTCCTGTTCCTATACTAATCTATAGAATTTAAGTACCTAACTTCTCTATCATGACGAAACCCCTCTATGAAGCCTCAAAGGGGGTTGAACAGGAGCCCCTGCTGTGGGAAAAGGCCCAGAAACAGGCCTTTGAATGAATTAAACAGGCTTCTCACCTTTTGAGATTCTTTATGGGCGGCCACCCCCTCTCGTTAAGGGCATACAGGGAGACTTAAAGGAATTAGGAAGTCTTACACTAAAACAGCAAATGCAAGCCTTAGATTCAGTCCTAAATGCCATCCACTGTCAAGTCAGAGAATGATTGCCAATTAGTTTAACTACCAATGCCCATTCTTTTAAGCCAGATGATATGGTATGGGTAAAAAAAAAAAAAAAGAATGTCCCTCTGGAGCCCCTCTGGAGGGGGTCATTTACTGTGCTTTTATATAGCAGAACTAAGCCGGCCTTCCAGGACTGGGAGTGCACCGCAGATTCAGCAACACCCCTTAAGCTGACCCTCCAGAAAGTCAAAATTTCTCATGCCCTGCTCTAGAAACCTGAGGATACTTCAAGCCCTGCTTCAGTCACACACCAGAAGCTGACTGATTGATGCACAGCAGAAGATTAAGGATTCAGCTTAAGAACTCAGCGGACATTACTGATAAACCATTGCTTTGCTTTGTCAACTTTTATCTAGGCTAAACTGTCATTTTAATTGCCATAGAACTAACTTTATTTGCTGTGGAATTAATAGAGTTGTCCCCATTGAGCATGTTAGAAAAGGGTTTCACTAGCATTTCCATTCTTTCTTATAATAGGAAGTGTTCTTATGCTTTTATGTATTTCTGCCTAATTTGGGTGTTTATCGCTTCCCTCACACACCCAGCATATACGTGTATAGCAACTATCTGGCCAAACTTAAGAGTTTTCCATAGTTATTCATCCCAGCCAGAAGTTCATTCTGGTGGCCAACAAGGCCTGTTTGGTATTGGGCATCTGCTTATGCAACTAAATCTTCTCAATGTACTAAAACGCTATTTTGGACATATGAAAAGGTTGCATATGCCCAGCTCCCAGCATTATGGAAAGGCACATGTACCATAGGAATAATCCAGCCAGGATTTTTCCTCCTGCCTAACCCAAGGGGCGATGAACTAGGCATTCCCCTTTATAAAAACCTCAAAACATAAAATACTCGATCCCTCAACCAAGTTCCTAATAGAGAAGGAACCCAGGTTTGGAAAAATAACAAATGGCCACCCCAGAGACTTATAAATACTTATGGCCCAACCACATGGGTACAAAATGGGAGTCGGAAATGCTGCACACCTATATATGTGCTAAATCGCATTAACAGGTTACAAAATGTTTTGAAAGTTATAACTAATCAAACAGCCATAGCTTTTGAGCTTGTTGCTCAGCAATAAGCCCAAATGCATGCAGCTATTTATCAAAACCGCTTAGCTTTGAACCACCTGCTAGTGGGGAAAAAAAAAGTATGTGGTAAATTTAATAGCTCTGACTGTTGTTTGCAAGCAAATAATAATGGTAAAGTTATAACTGATATAGCCACCAATATTAGAAGACTTGGCCATGTCCCGGTGCAAAATGGCAATGCATAAAAATCGGCAGTTAATTTGAAAACATGTTCTCAAATCTGGGAGAATTTAAGTGTGTTATTGGATCTGTAGTCCTATTGGTGGGATCCTGTCTTATCCTCCCTTGCATGACCCCAATAATTATGAACGCCATTTCTAAGTTTGTGGAAACAGTTGTTAAACAAAAAACTGCAGCCTATATAATGTTAATGCACCAAATTAAAAGTGATGCTCTAGATCCATGAAAGATTGAGCATCAAAGGGCGGAATGTGGCAGAATGTGGCAAATGCTCAAATATATTTCTTGTATGGAGTGAATGAACACAAAAACACATGAATAACTGCTTCAGGGTCAGCAGTTGGCCCCATGGCAATCACCTGGGATGACAAATTGTCTCCCACTAACCCTGTGGCACAAAGGGGCCTGGTAGCAGTTAAAGGTATTTCCTTTTGAAAGTCAAGCGGCAAGCTTTAAAGACCCCCCAGGCCGGTTTTGTTTGAGGAAGCCAAATAGCCAAGGTCTGGCGGCTTTCATGGAAATGCAATAGAGTAACTAATTCACAGACTTATCCAAAACTCCTCTTTTATTTTTTTATTTTTTATTTTTTATTTTTTTATTTACTTATTTTTTGAGTTGGTGTCTCACTCTGTTGCCCAGACTGGAGTGCAGTGGCCGCTCCCGGCCACTGCAGCCACGACCTGCTGGGCTCCGGCGATCCTTCCACCTCAGTCTTCCGAGTAGCTGGAGCTACAGGTGCGCGCTACCATGCCCGGCTGATTTTTTAATTTATTGTAGAGATGAGGTCTCACTGCCCAGGCGGGTCTCGAACCCACGGGCTCAGGCAATCCACTCACCTCAGCCTCCCAAAGGCGCGGGATTACAGGCTGAGCCACCAAGCCCGGCAGCAAAACTCCTCTTTTAAAGTTGATGGTTTACAAACCTGCTTGCAGACCCTGTTCGTCCTGCAGTTCCTGGAGACTATTTGTTCTTTGAAAATCTGATTTTGTTGAGTACAACCTTGTAAATTCCAAAGAAGATGTATAATCGCTCAACACGACCCCCCTCCCTTACCTAAATGAAGGTAAAAGACCCCGCTTCTCCTGTTCTGGGGGGCTCGACCTGGAAGCATTAGCCCGTCAAGCCCACCAGTATAATAAAGTTGCCACTTCTTATTATAGTCTTGGTGTCATGGCCTCTCTATTTCCCACTACAGGAGCGCAGTAGCATGCTCCTGGCCACCCCTCAGCCTCTGTCTGCTGGGCTCAGATGATCCTTCCACCTCAGCCTTCCAAGTAGCTAGAACCACAGACCCACACCACTGCGCCTGGCTCTTTTTTTTTTGAGTCAGAGTCTTACTCTGTTGCTCAGGCTGGAGTGCAGTGGCATGTTCATGGCCACCGTAGCCTCCACCTGCTGGGCTCAGGTGATCCTTCCACCTCAACCTTCCAAGTAGCTGGAACT
>NW_007258109.1:444445-445586 GCF_000164805.1 Carlito syrichta | reverse complement strand
CCTCAGCCTTCCAAGTAGCCGGAATTACAGGTATGCACTACCACGCCCGGCTGATTTTTTGATTTATTGTAGAGATGAGGTCTCGCTGCCCAGGCGGGTCTCAAACCCGCGGGCTCAGGCAATCCACTCACCTCAGTCTCCCAAAGGCACGGGATTACAGGCTGAGCCACTGAGCCCGGCTTAATTTTTTAATTATTGTAGAGACAAGGTGAAAGGCACAGAGAACAGTCAGAAGGTCTTATTGGAGGAGACTATGAGATAGTATTTCTATAGGGAGAGGTTGTTTGAGCACAGGTTTAAGTTTCGCGTGGGCAGGAAAAGTTGGAGCTTAGGGCCTTTGTTGTCTTTGGGAGGCAGTGCCATCTTGGGGACGCCCTTCTGACTGTTCTCCCATGGGAGGCTCATCTTCTCTGCCAGCCGATTCTCCTCTCAAATGCCTTTTAAACAATCTCTCTACCCCCTCTCTCTCCCCTGATATTAAGCCCAAGAGCCTAATTCGCCTCTGCACACAGGACTGGCCTACATATCTCTTAGACAATCAAAATCAGTGGCCCCCTCAGGGATCCCTCAATCCTGATATTATCAGGAACTTGTATAATTTCTGTGAGTGTTCAAAACAGTGGGTAGAGATTCCCCACGTTCAGTTCCTTTCTCTCTTCCGTAAACACTCCCTCTACAGTTTCTCTCTTTCCCTTTGTCCCACAAGCGTCTGTACTTCCTCCTCCAAACTCCCCGCCCCCCTCCACAAACACTGTAAGGCCCCTCCCAATGGCTTGTTCCTCTCCCGTCTCGGATTTCAATCCTGCAAAGGAGCCACCTCCTTCCTCTTCAGCTCCACCCACTTCTCTAGCAATTCAACCTCTGTGCCCTCCCCTTTCAATCACCCCCCAGTATAGCCCTTCGGTAACTTGATCCAAGGCCACACTGGTCCTTCAGGTACACGTCCCCTTCTCTATCTCAGACCTCTCACAAATAAAAAAACGTCTTAAATCATACACAACTAATCCTGCCACCTCCCTCTATTTCTAACTTCAACCCAGCAGATAAACCTCCTATAGTCTGCTTTTGCTATTCCACTCTCCATCCGTTTCTCCTCCTTCTCACCCTCCACCTTTATCTGAGAAGGAAGGGCTGATGTCTA
>NW_007258109.1:442568-444131 GCF_000164805.1 Carlito syrichta | reverse complement strand
GTATTTTATCTCCCAGTCACCACCAGGTATTAGGCGCAAACTCCAAAAATTAAAAAAGGGCCCACAAACCCCTCAATTAGAGCTATTGGACATGGCCTTTAAAATCTTTAACAACCAAAAGGAGGAAGAAACACAGGACCACCAACATAAGCAGGAAGCACTTCAGCTTTTATCTACCACTTTAACAAAAAGCCACCACTGATAATCTTCCACCCCAGATGGCCAATAGCAGAAGGGGTACACAGCCCCCTTCCCAGGTTTGTTTCCGATGCCGTCAAAATGGGCATATGGCCAAAGACTGTCAAGCCCTGCCCACCAACAAAACCCTGTCCCAAATGCAAACAGCATGGACATTGGGCTCATGATTGCCTCATTCGCCCAGGAGGAGAGCACATGTCCCAGAGGCTTGCTGTAATTAAGGGACACCAGGCATCTCAAAAAGAGATCTCTTGGGCTTGCTCCAGTCAGGTTGACTTGCCCCTAACTTGATAGCCCCAATGTCTTCGTAACAAACCATTAAACCAACCGAGCCTAGGGTGAAAATATCAGTAGCTGGTGGGGTTATATCATTTGTTATTAATACGGGGGCTACATGCTCAGCTCTACTTAAATTCCTGGTCCACTCCTTCCTTCACCCCTTTTGGTTGTGGGGGTACAGGGCATTATATCCAGGTTCCTCACTATGCCATTACTTCCATGTGTTCTGAGAGATAAAATATTTCAACACTCTTTCCTTGTTATGCCAATGTGTCCAGCTCCATTATTGGAAAGGGACATTATAACAAAAATTAAAACTCACACCACTGTACTTTTTGGGTGCCTTTTGTATAGCTTTGGATTTCCCTAATAGTTCCACATTGGATCCTATCTAAGCCCTTCCGCTGCATATAAACTTATTGCTTTGGTTAAAGCTCTGAGGTTAAGAAAAATGTAAAGAAAGTTGTTGGTGTAAGATATGTTTTTAGTAAAAAAGGATAAAGAAAAGATAATAGTTATATAGGAAAAAAATCTTATATGGTACATTTTGTTCTATAATAAAATGGCTAGTTAAAGAAAACATAAAACCAAAATAGAAGGTTTAAGCATGTCAAAGAATGGTATGAGTTTATCGAACATGTTAGGTGAAAGTTAGTGGAAAAAAGTATAAGAAATTCTGTAAACACTCGAGGCTAAAAAAAAGGTTCCACATAGTTAGTCTGCGTTGGGGGTATTCCAACCTATCAATTGCTAAGAGGTGTCTGAATTATCTTCGTGAAAAGTATGGCAAAAGGGGGTATTTCCCATACCCCTCATTCTCTTATCTGTGTGTCTGTCACTTTAAATCTGCTAAAAAGCTGGTTGAGTGATTATGGTTTATTTGATGGGACATGTGGTCTTTTAAAAACTTAATTGGCGCATATTTCTGATGTCATCTTATGTCTTCTCTTATTTATGTGGTGTTTTCTCCCAACCCATTGGTGCTGTTAAAATTTCTGCCTTTTGGGGGGGGAGGGGGATGGGATTAACAGTAGCAAATATCTGTCTGGGGCTGGGAAAACACCTCTTATCAACAGGGTGTCTGAA
>NW_007258109.1:435235-442282 GCF_000164805.1 Carlito syrichta | reverse complement strand
TGTGTTCTCCTTCATAAATTCTGAAGGGCCTCATTCTAATCCACCTATAAAAATAATAATTTTATAATCTTTCTCTGTCAACTAAGGAAATAAATAGGCTGTTCTTGTTTTCAAATGCTAAAAGCCAGGTTAGTTAAAAGTCCGTTTCTAAAGGTTTAGGCCTTGCCTAAAATCATGATCACCTGCTTGTCCCTGTAAAAAAAACTGCTGGGAAGTCTCTTAGAGTCTTGTAATATATGCTGACTCCCTACTTTATATTGTAATGCTAAGTAACACAAATGCTTGCGGTTTTTGGCTATGCTCATTTAATTGTCCATGTCTTACGACTAAGGCTGCTGCTTAGTAATTCATGAGGTTTTTTGATAATTTTGCCTGTTCATAATTAGGAATATATAGAAACAAATCATTTTACATCTTCATGGTCTGTTCACTCTAAAGGGTTTTAAACCAGGCGTTCTTGTAGACATCATTAAAAGGTCGTAAAGCAAAAAAAAAATTTTTAAAAAGGAGAAGAACTCCAAAATGAGCACCAGCCAGAAAAAAGGCAAACAAATTGGCAGTTGCCTCTAAAGGCAAAAGCTCCAGCCACCCAAAAGAGGCCTGATAAGGATAACCCTGCTAAGGAGATGGTATCAGCTGCTATAAATGTGGTCAATTCGGGCACCTAAAGCACAATTGTTCTTAATAGCCTAAGCCCCCAAAACTTTGTCCAATATCTGGACTAAAAAGCCACTGAAAGAGATGGTGCGGCCTCTTCCAAAGGGGGAAAAAACACCTAGCTCAGTGATAGTGGCTGTTGACTCAAGGGGGAGGGACATGGCCCAGCACAGCACTCCGTATGCCATCCACCCAGAAAATCCTTGGGTCTATATAAATGTGGCTGGGGTCCAAATCAATTTCTTAATTAATACTGAGGTAAGTTTCTAGCCCTTGTGCTCATACTGAACTTCTTCCTCCTAAAACCTGCTCTCCAGTAGAATTAAAGGTGTTCCAAAAACTAAATGTTTCACCTAACAGTGACTAAAAGGTAAATTCAAATTATGACTGTAAAAGGTTATCTATAAATAAATAAAAAGAAAAGCAACAAGCAAAAGAAAAATATAAAAAGGTTGTTGGTATACAAATAAGGTTTTAGCAAGAAAAAAAAAAAGAAAAATATAAAAATATATATATAAATTTATCTAAGAGGAAATATTATATGGTACATTTCTGTCCTATAATAAAGTAGATAGTTATGAAAATTTTTTTAAAAGGGGGTAGAGAACAAAAATAAAATGGTATGAGCACACCAAAAATGGTATAAGAAAAGTTTAAGAAAAATATACATACAAAAAATTCTATAAACAATCTAGACATAATAAATTCTTTTCTGGATATTATTATTATGTCCACCTCCTCTTATTCCTGGACAATCCACCTACCCTGGCAAAATCCCACTACTGCCAATCTCTTTCTTATTGTATTATGATAATTTTTCAAGATTCGCTTACGAGTGAAAATGTGGTACTCAGTTCTTTGTTTCTTTAATAAATCACTCAATATCACTGACTCTGAGTCTACCCAAGTTGCTGTAAGGTTCATAATTTTGTCCTTTATGGCTGCTTGTCCTTTATGGCTGTAATATTCCATCATGTATATACATCACATTTTTTATCCAGTCTTCTTTCAGTGGACAACACAGTTGGTTCTACACATACATGTTTATTGCAGCATTATTCACAATAGCAAAAACGGCAGTACCATTCATAGAAAATCTTACCACCCCCTGCACACAAAATCCTACTGTTCATTTCCCCCCACTATCAGGAATTCCCCTGTTCACAACCTCAACTCAACCATCACTTGTCAATGTTACCTATGCCCCACCTAGCTTCTTCTGGTACAACGGCACCCTTACTAAAACCTTTGAGTCATCATGTGTCCTGGTCACCCTGGTACCTCAATTAACCCTATTCACACAAGGAAAATTTACAACAAAATACACAATAAACAGAACTGCAACACTGATAGTGTCACCCCACCCCTGCCAAAAACGGGCAGCCTTTCTTCCTGAAATCACAGAAGTCTCTCTTGCCTCTGCTCTGGCAGCAATCGGCTTAGGCAGCAGGGCTCTAACATACAGCATTACCTCCTCCCAAGACCTAGCAAATAAACTACAACTTGCATTAAAGGCCTCAGCAACGTCCCTAGCCTCCTTACAATGCCAAATCACCTTGTTAGCCCAGGTCACCTTACAAAATAGGCGAGCCTTAGATCTTCTAGCGGCCGACAAGGGAGGCACTTGCCTCTTTCTCGGAGAGGAATGCTGTTATTACATTAACAAGACTGGCCTAGTAGAAGAAAATCTAAACGTCCTCAACCATCTAAGTGATGAATTAAAACAGCGCCACCAACAGCCAGACTCTTCTCCTTTCATCTGGTTGCAACACCCTCTTGTCACCTGGCTGGCCCCACTCCTAGGCCCTGTCATTCTAATTTGCATTTTTTGTTTAATAGCCCCATGTATCTTTAAATTTCTCCAACAATGCTTAATTAAACTCTCAAATCAAAACCTTAACCTCCTATTACTCAATAGTTATCAACCTGTCCCAGTAGAGGAGTCAACACCTCGTCCCTAAACATCACTTAACTTTTCTTTTAGATATGTTCTCTTCCAGGTTCTCCATTTACCTCCACATTCTACTCCAAGACAGCTGGTTACTACCGCCCTTGTGCCCACTGGAGGACTGGCCGGAACAAGTCGCCATTCTACATTTACAAGAAACTTTCAAAAATCTTCACCTTCAGTGCCTACTTCTGGACTCTGTTCTGGCTGGTTCTGTGCCCTTCCCCCACCTCACCCTACAACGCCCACATCCAGCAGGAAGCAGCCAGAAAGAATAACGAAGCCCCTCTCCCAAGTAAACAGAAAAGGTGGGAATGAAAGGCGCAGAGAACAGTCAGAAAGGCGTCCCCAAGATGGCACTGCCTCCCAAAGACAACAAAGGCCCTAAGCTCCAGCTTTTCCTGCTCGTGCGAAACTTAAACCGGTGCTCAAACAACCTCTCCCTATAGAAATACTACCTCATAGTCTCCTCCAATAAGACCCAAACATGGCACTGACCAGCCCCTGCAAGGTCCATAAATATACTCCTCTTCCTGCATAGCTCTCTCTCTCCTTCTCTCTTACTCTCTCTCTTTCACAATCTCTCGCCCTCTCTCCCTCTCTCTCACTCTCACTCTCTCTCTCCTTCTCTCTCTCTCTCTCTCTCTCTTTCTCTCTCGGTCTCTCTCTCTCTCTCTCTCTCTCTCTCTTGCTCTTCCTCGATTACAGTCCCTTCGTGTAACTGCCCCTTTAATAAATCTCTTGGTTCTGACCGGGTGTGGAGTTGTTACTGGTGCCAAACTTCTTTCACAAGGTCTCACCAAATTGCCCAGACAGATCTCTAACCCATGGGCTCAGGCAATCCTCTCATCTCAGCCTCCCAAAGTGCTGGGATTACAAGTGTGAACCACTGTGCCAGCCTAATTCATTCTTTTAGTTCATGCCATCTGTGTTATCAGATAGCTTGTACAATTTATTCAGTCCTTTCCCCGTTTATAAGGGAATGTTGGTAGTTTCCAATATTTGGCAGGATGCACTGTGCAGTAGTGAACATATGCTTTCATCCATGTGATTATTTCTGAAAGTAGGTATTCCTGGAAGAGGAGTGAATGGCTGTGTCACAGAGTTGTACAATTGTCTTTGAAAAATGTGAATTTACTTTTTTCCATAGACCCTTTTGTACTGTTTACATTTTTGGCCATCTGCTTATATTTTATTTATAAATCAAGAAAATGGGAGTTTCTGACATGTATTTATGAGGAAATGAGACAGATAAATATATGCATGAGATAGCAAGAGAGCAAGAGTACCATGTTCAGGCTGGGCCTGAGGTAGGAGGATCACTTGAGCCCAGGTTCAAGATCAACCTGGGTTACATAGCCAGACCCTGTCTCTACAAAAAATAAGGTAATTAGCCCCACATTTACCACATCTACTGCTTAATCGCCATGTGCAACAATAGGAACAAGGAGGGAAGTTTGCAATTTATAGGGTGAAGGCGGGCACCCAGCCTCCAGGGAAGATGGAATACCACCTCATCCCCCATTCCTTGCCTGGCCACTCACTGCAAAATCATGTGAATCATCTACAGCATTCCCCCTGGCATTCAGGGCCCCAAACACCCAAATCCTGGGAAGAGCTTCAGCGTCTGTGGCTTCCCAAGACACTGTCACCTTCTGGACAGCAAGAAAGAGAAAAGTTCTGAAGCTGCTGCTTGTGGCCTGGGATCACCACCTCATCTTTGCCATTGGTATCTCCAGCACCACACAGGAGATTAGATACTCTCATCTGGAACGAGGTCCACCACAAGACAGAATTTGGCTCTAATCTCACTGGCCGTGGCTACCCAGATACCAGTTACCTGGACAACATGCTGGCCGAATTGGCTCCCCAGGGCATCTCTGAGGACAGCACTGCCCGGGAGAAGGACTGAGGCTGGAGGGTCTTTGAGGTGGGAGGGTCCATGGGGACCACAGGACAGGAAGTAGGAAGAGTCAGGGTAGAAACTGGTGCTGTGCACTCCTGACTCCCTCATCTCCCATCCTGTGCTGTCTCCATCTGCCACCCTCCCAGCCACAGGGGGAGCCAGATTGAATAAAGTGACATCATTCATAAAAATAAAATAAAATAATTAGCCGGATGTGGTAGCACACACCTGTAGCCCCAGCTACTCGGGAGGTTGAGGTGGAAGGATCGCCTGAGCCCTGGAGGTTGAAGCTGTGAGCATGCCACTGCACTCCAGCCTGGGCGACACAGTAGGACCCTGACTCAAAAAAAAAGAAGAGTAGGGCATTGAGAAGCTTCAAGTCTGTGGCTTGAAGGGGGTGCTGTAGGAGCCTCGTTCCTGTCTTTCTTCAGGTCATAGTCAGTCTCAAGTGGTGTGGCCGGTGCGTGGACAGTGTGAGCCCAGGAAGGGACCAGGAAACACTACCCGCCTGTGCATGGTGGCTTGGATGTCCGCGCAGAGGAGGCCATGGAAAGGGAGGCGGGTGAGTACTCTCTCCTGTCCTGATTGAGTTTAATTGCCATTTCCAGAAATTTCAACATCCTACTGAACATAGAGAGCCAGGCCAGAGTCCAACCTCCTCCCACCCCTGACATGGAGGCCTTGAACCTGGAGTCCCTGAGTTTGACAAATCCACTCAACCAGGTTCCCCGAAAGCACAGAGACTGTGCTTTCAGTGACTGGCAGAGTGACTCACCTTCTCGTCAGAGCTGGAATTGTCTATTTTTATATTTGTTCACAGTTTTCAGCCTAGGCCAAGCCTGTTTCGCACAGCCTGAAACTGTTGATAAAGTTGGCTTGCCTTTGACGTCTTGGGGTGGTGACTCTGGTGAGAGTGACAGCTCCTACCTCGAGGTCTAGGGCCAGGCTGCAATCACCCTGCATAGACCCGCCCTGGGGCCCCCAGGGAAGAGTTTCAGAAGAGCAGCTTGGAGGTCAGCCAAGTAAAGTTCAAGCGTGGCTCCTCCCATCTCCTCACAGCATAACCTTGTTTCTCACTTTACTTTTCTGAGTCTTGTTTTTCTGATCTGCAAAATGGGAACAGTTACACCTGTCACTCTCATAGGGTCATTACTTGCTGCAGCAGTAGGTGGCTGGACCCAAGGGCCGGGGACACAAATTTAGCAACAGCAAGAAGTCCTAAGCCAATTCTGGTTCAGTGTCCCCTGACAGTGTGGCCAGCTTGAGAATTCTTACCCTCTTATTCCCTCATCCGAGTAGAAGAATCCTCTTTAAGTTAGAGGGATCTATTTGAAGATCTTTCTTTTTATTTTTCTTTTTTTAAGTTGGGAGTCTCACTCTTGCCCAGGCTGGAGTACAGTGGCACCATCATAGTTCATCATAGCCTCGATTTCCTGGGTTCAGGTGATCCTTCCATCTCAGCCTCCTGAGTAGCTTTGTCTACAGGCACACACCACCACACCTAGCTTGTTTGAAGGGTTTTTAGATGGTGAGTAGCACACTGACCTGGCATCGCACTCAGCTTCTGACTGTGTGTTCTGTGTGGAGGAGTGTCAATGGCAACTGAGTTGTGGGGTTGTCACAGGTGGAGGCAGCTGAGACTGAGTGAACCTTGGCTTACCCTGATTTACTAGAAACAGACTTGGGACCTTCAAAGGTGTCACAAGGGAATTCCTTGTCTGCAGAATTGCTTCCTGCTCCAGACTGGCTGTCAGGATGTTTTTTAACAGGGATGGCTCTGGACAATAAAAAGTGAGTCAGTGCCTTGCATTGGCAGCGTTGATGGCATGACCCTGGCAGAAATAACCACCACCAAAACACACATGAGTGCTGGGCTAGAGAAACATTCTCTGGCCCAAGCAAGAGAGCAAGACCAGCCTGAACAGCTTGGTGAGACCTCATCTCTACAATAAGTTAAAAAATTAGCCGGGCATGGTGGCACATGCCTGTAGTTCCAGCCACTTAGAAGGCCGAGGCAGAAGGATCACCCGAGCCTAGCAGGTCAAGGCTACAGTGGTCGTGAGCACGCCACTGCACTCCAGGCTGGGCAACAGAATGAGATCCCAACTCAAAAAAAAATAAAATGTGACTTGCCGATTTACATTTCCCCAAGCCGTATGGCGGGGTTCCCTTTGCTCCACAGCCTCACCCACAATTGGCCCTGACAGATGCTTAAATGTTGTTAATATGATGGGCATAAAATGATAGATATCTCATTGTGGTTTTATTTTTGCAATTCTCCAATTACTTAGGAGATGGTTTTTCTTTTTTCTTTTTAGTCCGAGTCTCACTCTGCCACACAGGTTGGAGTGCAGTGGCACGCTCACGGGTACTGCAGCCTCGACCTGCTGGGCTCAGGTGATCCTTCCTCCTCAGCCTTCCAAGCAGCTGTAACCACAGGCGTACACCACTGCACCTGGCTAATTTTTTGATTTATTGTAGAGATGAGGTCTCACCAAGTTGCCCAGGCGGGTCTCAAACCCGTGGACTCAGGCAA
>NW_007258109.1:420733-434956 GCF_000164805.1 Carlito syrichta | reverse complement strand
GCCTGTAATTCCGGCTACTCAGAAGGCTGAGGCGGAAGGATCACCGGAGCCCAGCAGGTCGAGGCTGCGGTGGCCGGGAGCGGCCACTACACTCCAGTCTAGGTGACAGAGTGAGACTCCAACTCAAAAAAAAAAAAAGTTCAGATCCATGGTGGGTTATGAAGGGAAAAGGTGACGCTTTCCAGTAAACTTCTCTAGCCCTTTAGGTTGAGATCTAGAGAATTCGTCCACATTTCCTGGACTTAAGGACACCCTGGTGTGAACAAGTATGGCATTTTCATGTTCTTATGCTTACTGAAAGGTTTCAGTCATCTGGAAGGAGCTGGGGTGGGAAGGGGGAAGGGCAGGTTGTCATCCAGGGGCTTGTCATCCACAGCACGGCAGTTATAAATTAAGAGGGAAGCGCGGGTTGTCATCCAGGGTTGTCATCCACGGCACAGCAGTTATAAATTCCATTCCAGCCTTTCAGTTATTCCAAAGAGGCCGAGGGAGAGCAGAGCATGTTATGCTTATCATCCTATTGGAGATTCACGTTTGTGTATATCGTTCATGGGCCTCACACTTTCCTCTTGTCCTAGGTCCAGCAAGTGCCAGGACAGGCCTAAGGAAGAGGTGCTGAGATGCCCTGGGGGGTCCAGAGGAAGCTGCCAGTTCTCCTCGAAGACCCCTCCCCCACCCCATCTGTCGCTCCCACCCCCTCCCCCATCCCAGCTTGTGGAAGTTTGGCTTCCCCAAAAGGCTAAGCTCATACCTTAGCATGAGAGGATAGTAAGGTCCTGTCCGCAGGCCACAGAAAACGCCTGGACTTTTAAGTCCCCCACCAGGCAGCTCTCGGCAGCTGAGTCACACCGGGATGCCATTTGGGCTCCAGAACACTCCTGTAAGGCCAGGCAGGTGCTCCCCATCCCTGTCCTGAATAAGTCACTATTCCAGAATCCTCCTCGGGCTCTGCTTCCAAGCACCCGACCAACCGAAGGCAGGCATTGGTGGGGACTCAGGGGGAGGGTCTCTTCTTGGCTCTGCTTTTGTCTTGAGAGAAAGAAGAAGGCACAGCCTGTTTTGTGTGCCCAGGGAGAGAGGGAGCGCTGATGAAACCCGAGACAGGAGGCAAGTCACTAGGCCACCTCACCACTGCTAGCGGGAGGCAGAGCTACAAACTAGGGTCAAACGCAGACAGGTCAGGCTTGGTGAGGGAAGGTGGAAAAGTCTTCCGGTCACTTCCCTGAGTGACACGAGCAAGAAAGTGAGGACATCCCAGGAAAGCGAGGAGACACCAGAAGATGTGAAACAGCCTGAGAACCAAAAGGGTATCAGAACTAGGGAGGGTGGCACAGCCTCGCCAAAGCCACTGAAAGCCCATTCGAGGTTTGTGGTCGTTTGTTTGTTTGAGTTGGAGTCTCACTCTGTCGCCCAGACTGGAGTGCAGTGGCTGCTCCCGGCCACCGCAGCCTCAACCTGCTGGACTCTGGCGATCCTTCCGTCTCAGCCTTCCAAGTAGCCGGAATTACAGGCATGCGCTCCCACGCCCAGCTGATTTTTTTTTGATTTATTGTAGAGATGAGGTCTCGCTGCCCAGGCGGGTCTCGAACCCACGGGCTCAGGCAATCCACTCACCTCAGCCTCCCAAAGGTGCGGGATTACAGGCTGAGCCACCAAGCCCGGCAGTCACTGGTTTTAACTGAAGCCTGTCTGCAACACGGTGTGCTTGTACACCAGCCACACATGGGGTTTCCAGCACGACCTTGGGGGATACACACTTAGGGGGTTAACTACATGAGCATGACCCAGGGAAAGGCAGGGGTGTTGAGGGCCGGTGTGGAGATGAGTTAATGATGACACGTGGACCCTAAGCTGGGCAAAGAGGAGTGGGGACAGTGTTGACAGGGAAAGATGGTAGTTGGGTCAGTCAACTAACTGGAGGCCCAGTGACACTGAAGACTGTGGAAGGAGCGTCTGGGAAGAAGTGAGATGGACTGGTCAGAGGTGGCTGTCGAGAGGGGCATGCTTGAAATTGAGGCTTGGGTGGAAGCACAGGTATCAGTCCTGACAAAGTGTCCTGGATGCATGACTGGGGGACACGGAGGACAAGCTCACCAAGAAGGGTTAGGGATGATGTGGGACAAATGCAGAGTGAAGAATGGGAAGAGACACGCCAAGATGGAGTTATAAATGAATACACGCTTCTCTGTGGTCTTGTATTTCCAAAAATATTCCACATTAAGCACACATGACTATGGAATCAGGAAAAAAGTTTATTAAATGAAATCAAGGATATTAGTCAAAGGTAAAAAATCCTTTATTAGTAAGCCAATTTCTACTATTTACAAGCACCCCATCCACAAAGCTCATAAAGTTATCTCCATTCTAGAATTACACCAGTATTTTGCAAGCACCTTACAGAACCATTTAAAATGAAACCAAATGAGAGAGATGAGTTTCACAATGAATGTGTCCTTTCTTTCAAGAAATATCTATTTAAAAATATATACATATATGCATAGCATACATATATATTTGTATTTGTTGTATTTGCATTAAGAAAACCCCAGAGTCATCTATGGGATGAGGAAGTGGGTATGCGGTCAACAGGACTAGGGACAAAAATTTTCTTAAATACCTTTTAATATTTTCTTACCTTTGAACAATACAAAATATCTTTGTAAAAAATGATCGGCCAGGCTCAGTGGCTCAGCCTGTAATCCCAGCACTTTGGGAGACCAAGTGGATTCCCTGAGCCCACAGGTTCGAGACCAGACCAGGCAACTTGGTAAGACCTCATCTCCACAATAAATAAAAAAGTAACCAGGTGTGGTAGCTCGCGCCTGTAGTGCCGGCTATTAGGAAAGCTGAGGCGGAAGGATTGCCAGAGCCTACTAGGTCTACGCTGGGGTGGCCATGAGTGTGCCACTGCACTCCAACCTGGGCAACAGAGTGAGACTCCAACTCAAAATATATATATATGTCTATTCAAAGTTAAATTTAAAAAGTCAAAATTAATACAATTAAAAATGTTTAATAGAAAAACTTTTTTAAAAAATTCAGATTTGCTAAAGTTATGTTAGGAAATGGTTGTTTGCATTGCCAAATGAGTCATTCTTTAAACAGGGAATTTCCTCTAGTACTTTTTTTAAAGGTTTTTTTTTTTTTTTTTAACTTGTCGGCCAGGCACAGGCCTGTAATCATAGCACTTTGGGAAGCCAAGACAGGAGGACTGCTTGAGGCCAGGAATTTGAGATCAACCTGGGTAACATAGCAAGACCTTGTCTCTATTTAAAATAACAATTTTTTTAATTGTAAAAAATGTCATTTAAAAAAAACTAGATTCAAAAATTTAGTTCCCATTGAAAGATATGGATGTGTTGCTTCATTCTTACCACATCCTTAAGAGCAAACTACAGACTTCAAAACCTAGACCCTACAAGAAAAAAAGTTACATGATTTGCCACATGCAATATATGCCTCACCAGGGGACAGTTACACATGCTTGATATGGCTCCAGGGTTTGGAATGAGAGAAAGTGGTTTTGAATAGGTTCCGGAGGCAGTTTCCAGTCCAACTGAGAAAAGAACAGTTGATAGCTGAAACCAGGCAGCTTGAAGGCATACAAGATCACAAATCCAGAGACACAAGAATTGCATGTCCTCCATGGATGGCTATAAGGTTTGCTAAGTCACCTGACACTCTGAGGGCCGGACCCAGGGTCATGAGGGTCCTTTCAAGCTCCCAAATCCACGACCTCACCTGTGGTGTGCTTCCTCTGCTAGAAGAGTTCGGTGGAGGTGAAGGTGAAGGAGGGAATAGTCTGTTGTGGTATGAGAGGATGGCTCCTTACAACACACCTGAGGTCTTCTAGCCATGGCCACCCAGCCATGCTACAT
Source organism: Carlito syrichta (assembly GCF_000164805.1). Classification (NCBI taxonomy): domain Eukaryota; kingdom Metazoa; phylum Chordata; class Mammalia; order Primates; family Tarsiidae; genus Carlito; species Carlito syrichta. The sequence continues at coordinate 431,078 of NW_007258109.1, read as the reverse complement.
TAAAAGGTTCAAGGCGAAGTCCATCACTCTCTGTAGGCACAGACATTGTGTGGCAGTGCTCAGACAAAAAGCAGCAGAAGACCAGGATGCATCTCTACGAAGTGTTAAAGATTATTGGCAAAAAGTAATTAAAAATGAAGGTGGAGAGCTCACGTGCCTCTGAGAATCAACTCATCATCACCTAAAGGCCCAAAAGGCTGAGAACAACTTGACTAGATGACGCAAAAGCTATCTGTCTAGGAAGATTTTGTGTATCGTGTATGATCCAAAAATTACCTGTGAAGCAAGATAAATGTCGACTTTGGTTTACCTCAGTGGAGACTTAATTTTTGCTAAGGGTCTGCTGTTCAGCAACATTCACCATTGTGTTCTGCCAGCCAGTATTTGCTCTGATTGGTCAGAATCTGCAACGTGCCGTCTGCTTATAGGTTTAATGTCACCTGATCACTGGCAGGATAGAATGCATTGTAAGGGTCACCCCTATGAGAGCAAACCTGTCCACCACCAATGTACGTCCCCATGGCTCTACTAAAAACAAGCACCAGTAGTATCAGTATCAAATAACTAACATTTGTATACTTTATCACATGTTTTCATGTCTTTAATCTTGTCTGACCACAGTCAAACTTTTGTGAAAGAATGAAAGAAAGAGAAGAGTAAAGAAAAAATAATAACTACAGTTCCTGTAGAATGAGTAAAACTAGACAGAATAGATAGAAACATCACTACATCAGCTCATCTCCTTCCTAAATGTCTGGGCACACAATGGCTGTAGCCACTGCCACATATCTGTGACCAAACCACCCATGATTCCTAGGCTGTAAGTTCACACATACACACACACACACACATACACTTAAATACAGACAAGCAAAACGTCTTACACAGTCTTGGTGGACACATGCTATACGTGTGCATGTGTCCTGTCGAGGGAGAATGAGGCAACGGTAAGGATCACACTCCAGTGTCTGTATATACCCCAGAATCACAGCCACCAGTGTCCAGGTACCCCTAAAGTGCTTGCTGAAGTCCTCAAAAAAAAGAAACGTTCCTGATTCTAGAATTTAACCCTGCACAAATGTTTAGTTCCAGAAAAACAGAAATATGAAATAGACCACGGGCCAAAAAATGTAAGCATGCCCAGATGTCTCTGTTGAAGGAGTCTATCAACAGGGTTTTGTCCAACTGAACTCAGAGCCAAGGGCTGGCCTCCTGCTGCTGCAGGCATCTTGAGCCAGGCCTTCCCTGGGAGGATGCCAGGGCTCTTGCTAGTGTTGCGCTGGGCTGAGAATGTCAGCTGGAGTGAGGCACAAAGGAGCGCAAGCCCTGCTATTTCGTTGAGGTCACAACCAGAGGGTTCGCCGCCTAAAGGCTTGTGTGCACCTCAGCACAAGTGAATTTTAATGGGCGTGTGTACACACATCTTCCACCTTCCCAACAGCTAATATCTTCTCTGCTTTACAAAGAAGGCTCAAAAGTCAGCCTGGCTAGTGTCTCAGAGCAAGGGAATCACAGGTCAAAATGGAAACCCAATCTTCTGCTCTTTCCTTTGCACCCCACCTGCAGGGTCGCTTGCAGAGAAGGACTGCTAAGTGGTCAGAGGCTGTGTCTAGCCCACTGGACAAAGACTGTGATCACATACTTTCAGCCTTGATTGGTCTGACCAATGGTTTTGGAAGATTATCTTTTTTTTTTTTTTCAGTAGGCATCTCCCTCCGTCTCCCAGGTTGGAGTGCGGTGTGCACTCACTCGCAAACCATGGCTCCAGGAATTAAAAAGAAAAAGTGCCTCTTGAAAATGAAAAAAGAAAATCGCTCAAGTACATTAAAATGTTCACAATCTTAATGTAAAAAGTATCAAGACATTCACAGAGCCACACCTACGAGGCATAGCCAGATGTCCCTCCAGCTGGTGAACAGCTGCAGTCCCTGAGACAGCTTCTCTCCTCATCCCAGGAACCAGAGGAGCAGAGAGAGTGTGAGTGCCAAGTGGGGCCCTTGACACAGTCCCTGAGGACATCTGGCCCAGAGAAAGTTGCTGACTGTAGACTAGGTCCCCTTGTGGGTTTCCAGGTGAAAGAGGAGGCAATACATTTCCCTGAAAGGTTCCCACCAACATGGAATTTGCCATCAAGATGTTAAGTTTCCATTCCCAGAAAAGCTGAGTGTGTCTCTCTTCACTTCGAGCCGTCATCGTCCTGGATCCAAGTCTGTCGCTGACCCATGAGCACCTTCCTTACACTAAAGCAGGAAATGGGCGTGGCATAAACCAAACGTTCACCTCACTGGATGTGCAGAAGAGAAGTCTTGGGAAGAAGGCGAGAAGGGAGGGCAGGTGGAATATGATCTCATCATCCAATGCACAAGGTCATGCAGAAGGAACACAGAATTATAACCAAAGGGTGGTCGCCGGAAGAGGAATTCTTAGCTCAGTCTAGGCACAAAGTCTTTGAGCACAAAGGAACCCTAAAATGTAACCAGCCCCACCTTGCATTTCACAGATACACAAGCCAAGGCTAATTACTCTCTCTTCTGGATACACACCCAAAACGAAAGCTATAATCCAAGTCTCTAATAGAGAAAGTTGCCTAACATTTGGACTGGTCAAAAGAGAAAAAGAAAACAGAAATGACTGTATCAGAAAGCAGGGAGTTTCCTATTACTAAACTGACAGGTAGAGACAAGCTCACAGTTTATCATCGGCCTGTGCTGGATAGGAGGCTAGAGGACACAGCCACAGGTTCCTTTCAGGTCTAAGAGCTGATGAAAACTCTCCACAATAATTAAAGTGCATCCTCTGGCACAGGGAATACTAGCTTTTTCCTTAGTGTGAATGCAGGCTGGGGCATCTGTTTCTTTATCTCCTTGTATGTGTCTACTTGTTGACTCACGTCATTGTTGACAGCAGTGAGGATGGATAAGATGTCTTCCTGTCTGCAGAGAGAGAAGAAAATTTTTTTCAGTCAGGAGGCAGAAACCATAACAAGTCTTAGAAAGACACCAGATACCAAATACTAGGTTCTTAGATAGATAAATATGCAGCAGATTCCACATTAGAGTAATAATGCCCTCTGTAAAAGCATGACACAGTTCTTGAACTTAAGCACTTGGAATGCAGACATAAAGTGTTGGGAGCCAGCCTGGGAGGCCTGCCTGATTGACAAAGTCCAGGTGCGCTGAGGACCCCCGGCTGCAAAGCGAATTCAGGCAGCTGAGGCCCTTCTATCTTCCATCCTTGCTGTTGGTACGGCTGAAGAAATTCTGTGCAGTCGTGGAAGAAGAAGATGGCATGTTTATGTGAAGAATCACAGCTAACCTGGAGACGTCATGGTTCATTTTTCCATTTTCCCACTATGCCGCTTGGCCTTTTCTAACATATGCAAGGGTTAAACTCTGAAGCACATCAAGAATGCTTTCTTTCACTTGGTTATAAGTTACTAGATATTACTTAAGTAATAAATGATATAAGTATATTCACTCCTTATTTGATTTAGGATTATGCAGTTTAGTGTTTAGACATAAGGTTCTTTAGAAGCACAAGTTTATAGTAAGTTTATTATGAGCTCATAAGTTCTAACACTTATCTAGGAGTTATGTAGGTGATTTATAACACTGTTTTCACTAACTTAGGATAAAGATTATCTTTAAGGTTTTTACTTAATTCAATAGTTAAAACACTAAGTTAACATTTATAAAGTGGGTTTTCACTGAACTCATAATATACTAATCAGACACTTTTATGACAACTTAGCTAAAGGCAGAAAACAACCTTGGGGGCCTGAGAAACATTACTAAAAGCTTCTTTTGAGTTTTCTTTAGAAACAAGCACTGCAGGATAAGAGAAAAGTAACGAAGACACCTGGACAACAAAGGCGATTACAGAACTCTGAAGGCCATAAAGCCCCAGAAGGAAGACTACTGCTAAACTTTCTGGAGACAGTTCAAGGACTGTAATTTGGGACTTTGGACTAAAACTATCATCTTTGGCCTTATGAATAAGACTCATTGTCTGAATGCTTACAGGGTTCTTGGCTTGTTTACTGCTAAGACCACTAGATGATGGTAACTTGTAGAGGATATGTATGTGAAGGAATTTTCTTTGTCTTGCCCCTTTACAAATGGTATAAAAGCTTTCCCTTAGCTAACATTAAATTGTCATCTGTTCAAGAAGCAGGTGTCCGAGTATAATGTTTTCGTCTTTCGCCTATCCGTCTCTCCTTCAGGAAATCTCACAACCCTTGCGGGCCAGGACCCCCGCAATAAAGCATTTACCAAGGATGGCATATGCACAATATTTATAACACAAGGCACAATGTGATCAAGACTATATGAAAGGTAGGTCAAAGTTCCACTGCAAGTTCAGAGGAAAAAGTATTTCTGGTTAAGAGGAGGAGAAAAGGCTTATGAAGGTAGTATTCGTGCCTTGGCTTGCAGGGTGTGTAGTATTTACCAGAACATCCTGGGCGTGGGTGATATATATCACTGGAAGCAAACCTAGGCTCTAGACACAGACACAATTTTGAACTGTGGCTCCCATCACTCACTAATTGTGTGGCCCTAGGCGGGTTACTTATTTCCCTGTGTCTCAGTATTCTCAGCTCTAAAATGAGGGCCACAGGCCGGGTGCAATGACCCACATCTGTAATCCCAGCACTTTGGGAAGTAGAAGCAAGAGGATTGCCTGAGCCCAGGGGTTCAAGACCAGCCTGGGAAACTTGGTAAGACCTCATCTCAGCCGGGCTCGGTGGCTCAGCCTGTAATCCCGCACCTTTGGGAGGCTGAGGAGAGTGGATTGCCTGAGCCCGCGGGCTCGAGACCCACCTGGGCAGGCGAGACCTCATCTCTACAATAAATCAAAAAAAAAAAAATCAGCCGGGCATGGTAGCACATTCCTGTAATTCCAGCTACTCGGAAGGCTGAGGAGGAAGGATCGCCGGAGCCCAGCAGGTTGAGGTTGCGGTGGCCGGGAGCAGCCACTGCACTCCAGTCTGGGTGACAGAGTGAGACTCCGACTCAAAAAAAAAAAAAAAAAAAAAAAAAAAAGACCTCATCTCTACAATAAATCAAAGAGAATTAGCTAGGTGTGGTGGTGCTCACCTATAGTCCCAGCTTCTTGGAAGGCTGAGGCAGAAGGATTACCTGAGCCCTGCGAGTCAAGGTTGCAGTAGCCATGAGCATTCTATTACACTCCAGCCTGGGCAACAGAGGGAGACTCTGACTCAAAAAACAAACAAACAACATCAACAACAACAATAAATAGAGATCATAGTAGTATCTATCATATGGACTGTTGTAAGAATCAAATGATGTGTTTCAGGAAAAGCACTTAGAACATTGACTACACTACTTCACTGACCATAATTTTTAGTAGAACTATTACTATTGTCCTCCTCCTCATCATCATCATTTTTCAGTTGGTGGTGCAGGCCCTGCATCTTGTTTGCATAAGTTTTTCTCTCTGTTCCTACGTCTCCCTGTGGCTGATTCCGTCTCATCATTTAGTCCTACCTGAAGTATCCCCTGCACCAAGAACCCTTTTCAAGTAACCATCTGCCCCACTCTCAAATCACCATATCATTATCCTGTTTTGATTTGTTCAGAGCAGTTATCACTTTCCGAAACTGTCATATTAATTTAAATATTAAACACTGACAACTATGCAACACTGATGAAAGAAATTGAGGAGGGCTCAAATAAATGGAAAGACATCCTGTGATCATGTATTAGAGAATGATCTTGTTAAAATGGCCATGCTACCCAAAATGATCTACAGAATTAACATGATTTCTTTCAAAATACTAAAGGCAGGAATGGTAGTTCCAGCTTCTGTAGGCTGAAGTGGAAGGATGGTGGGCAACACAGCAAGATCTCATCTCTTTTAAAAAATGAAATTCTTCACATAAATAGAAAAAACAATCCTAAAATTCATGCAGAACCACAAAAGACTGTGCATAGCAAAAGCAATACTGAGCAAAAAGAACAAAGCTGGAGGCATCACATCACCTGACTTCAAAATATACTACAAAGCTAAAGTAACAAAAATAACATGAGACTGATATAAAAACAAATACATAGACCAATAGAACAGAATAGAGAGCCCAGGAATAAATTCACACACCTACAGCTAATTTATTTTTGACAAAGATACCAGGAACAGACATTGGGAAAAAGATGGTCTCTTCAGTAAATGGTGCTGGGGAAATTGGATATCCACAAGCAGAAGAGTGAGACTAGACTCTTACTTCTTACCATATACAAACACCAACTCAAAACAGATTAAATATTTAAATGTAAAACTTGAAATTATGAAACTACTGGAAGAGGACTTAGGGCAAATGGTTTAAGAAGTTGGGCTGGGCAAGAGTGTTTTAAATAAGACCTCCAAAGCACAGACAGCAAAAGCAAAAATAGACAAATGAGATTACATCAAACTAAAAAGCTTTTACACAGCAAAGGAAACAACAGTGTGAAGAGATGGGAGAAAATAGAGAATGGGAGAAAAAAATCTGCAAACTATACATCTTCCAAAGGGTTCAATATATAAGGATATATAAGGAACTTAACAGCAAAACAACAACAAATAATCCAATTTTAAAATGAGCAAAAGATCTTAACAGGCATTTCCCAAAAGAAGACATACAAATGGTCAACAGGTATATGAAAAAAAAAGTTCAAAATCACTAATCATCAGAGAAATGCAAATCAAAACCACAACGAGAGACCACCTCACTCCCTTCAGTTAGAATGGTTACTATCAAAAAGACAAAAGAAAACAAGCGTTGGCGAAGATGTAGAGAAAAGGGAACACTTATCCACTGTTGGTGGGATTGTAACTTAGTACAGCCATTATGGAAAACAGTATGTTAGTTTCTCAAAAAATTTAAAAAATAACAACCATATGACTCAGCAATCCTACTACTGGGTATATGTATCCAAAGGAAATGAAATCAGTGTGTCAAAGAAATATCTGCAACCTCGTGTTTACTGCAGCATTAGTTACAACAGTCAAGATATGGAATTAATCTAAGTGTCTAACAATAGAGAAATGGATACAGAAAATGTATTTATACACAGTGGAATACTATTCAGTCATTAAAAAGAAAGAAACCCTGTCATTCGTTACAACATGAATGAACTTGAAGAACATCATGTTAAGTGAAATAAGCCAGAAAAGGGAAAAAAAACTGCATGTTCTCACTCATATGTGGACTCTTCAAAAAAAAAAAGTTGATATCACAGAAGCAGAAAGTAGAATGATGATTACCAGGGACTGGGAAGATGTGGAAGGTTATTCAACAAGTACAAAGTTACAATTAGAAGGGAGGAATATTCTGGTATTCTATTGCACTGCAGGATGATCTTAGTTAACAGCAGGTTATTGTAAAATACAAAATAGTTAGAAGAGAGGCTTTTGGAGTTTCTCACCACAAATAAATGATAAATGTATGAGGGGATGAATAGGCTAACTATCCCGATTTGATCATTACAGAATATATGTCAAAATGTCAAATGGCATCCCATAAATATGTAGTAGTATAAATATCAATTAAAATTTTTAAAAAAACAAAAAGAAATTTTGGGAGCTGCAAAAGAACAGGCACTGCTTAATCATGCTTGCATACTCTCTCCTTTTCATACTGTTGAATTTTTTAAAAATAATAGTAACATGGTAACTCTTTAAATATTCATATATATATATATATATTTTTTTTTTTTTTTTTTTTTTTTTTGAGGCAAGGTCTCAAAACAAGGCTATGTAACCCAGGCTGGTCTTGAACTCCTGGGCTCAAGCAATCCTGCAGCCTCAGCCTTCCAAAGTGCTTGTATTACAGGCATGAGGCACCACACCCCACTGAATATTCACTTCATTTTCATTACGTGTCTTCCTCTCACTGGACTATCAGCCCACAAAGAGGAGATTTTGTCTCTCTTATTCACAACTTCACTCCCAGCCCCTCTTCAGTACTCAGTACGGCAGGCACAGAGTATGTCCTCAGTAAATACTGCCTTGTTCCTGAAGCCATAGACATTGGCCTTTGATGGCTGGGGTGGGGATAGAGGGGTTGGCAAAGAAGAGGGAAAAGCAAGGTTGACTCAAGGCAACAACTCTGAATTCCCAGGAGAGCATTGTAGCCATTCCTAGAAACAGGAATTCAGGAGTAGAAGTTCCTGGCGAAGGCTAGGAAGTTGAACTCAGTAAGATGCATACTAAAGGGAAGGACCACGGGCAACACAGGGGTAGGATGTCTGGCAGGCTGCAGGTGAGGCTGGCTCCAGGCAAGCCAATGAATGAAAGTTCAACAATACATCAGGGCCTGAGGCTATAAAGTTGAATGAAACAGCGTCTCTGCCCTCCAGGAATTCAGAGATGAGTGGACCAGAGAGGGCAATTTTGGAAACAGTGTCATGGAAGTGTCCCTGGCCTATAGGTATAGCTAAAACTGCCAGGAGGTGCGGGAAAGTCAAAGACAGAGACAGAGACAGAGAGACAGAGAGAGAGAGACAGAGAGAAAGAGAGAATGAGAGAGAGAGAGAGAGAACACAAAAACACAAAAGGGGTCCCAGGAAAGAACCTTAACGTCAGCCCATTTCCAGGATACAGATAAAGAACATATGGCAGAGACAAAAGATAAGTTGCCAGAGCAGTGGCAAATGGAACACTGAAGACTATACATAGGTGCTCCCTAAATATGAGTAACTGACAAATTAATCAACAAAGGAACAAATAAAAGGCCCTCACACTTTTGTTCATGCTGTTCCCGCTACCCAGCACATCTTTCGCTTGACTCTTTGCCTAGCATGTATTTGTCACTTCTAGAACCCTCCTCTCATCCTCCAAATCTGGGTGAGGGGCTCATTCTGTGTGTTCCCGTAACACTTATGCTTCACAATGTGCAATGACCACCTGGGAGGCTCTATCCCATCTACTCGTGTGTCTACCCTTCTAGCTTGTAAGCAACTTGAGGGCAGCAACTGTGTCTTTTTTTTATTCTGTATCTTCCTCTTCAGATCCATGCTGCTGTCAATACAAGGTTGTTGGATGGGTAGATGGGTAGATGGTAGGCGAGTGGGCAGATGGATGAATGGGCAGATGGTTGAATGAATGGACGGGTGGTTGGATGGACAAACGGTGGGTGGACGAGTGAATGGACATAAGTGGATGGATGGGTGAGTGAGTGGGTGGATGGATGGATAGATAAGCAGGAAGGTGACAGATAAGTGGATGGACAGATGAACAGACAGGTGGATACAACAACTCAGAACTCTCACCTTGGCACCAACTTCTTCAGATGACTACACAGAGACTGAATGTACCAGCTGCCTTCCTTCTTGTGCCGAAAGGACTTGTAGCCTGGGACAGTGGCCAGACCAAGCAAGAAATCTGCCTCAGTGGGAATACTGTCCCCAATAGAACACTGTTCTGTGTTCTCAGGGTTCACGGCATCTGCTTCAATGGACACATATGGTTGTATCTCACTACCTTGACAGGCCTGGATAAAAAAGAGTTTCGGTTTTTTAGCCAATCCGGGGCATTGCTGGGCTGTGAAATATGACATGATCTCCCGAATGGGGATGGGGGCCTCATCTGTAGAGTAGACCGTCCCGAGGTTCCCATGGGTCAGCACACAGAACACGAAGCAGTCTGCACCAGCGTGGTCCGGGTGACTCTTATACTTCTCTAGAACCTTCTCCAGGCAAGCTTTAGTCAGGTTGTCATGTTTGCTTACGCTGAACCCCAGCCACTGAAACACATGGCTCAGGCTGTCTGTGAAGAAAGGAGGGAAAAGGGAAATAGGAAAATGAGGCAAAACAAAATAAAACGAAGAACTGAAGCAATGCTAGCCGTCATAAAAATTGCACAGCAAATAGTCCAACACTTTGGATAAGTTTTACTTTCAAAACAATAAAATCTTTCAATGAACATGCCTTCTTTTGTTTTTAATTATTTAAAAAATATTTTTGTAGAGACAAAGTCTCACTGTGTTACCCAGGCTGGTAAGCTCAAGCAATCCTCCCACCTTGGCCTCCCAAAGTGTTGGGGTAACAGGCATGAGCCACTGAGGCTGGCCATGAACATGCCCTTCTTGTAGTATCCAGCATTGTCACAACAGTCCTAGGACTCAGCAGTGCCCAGAGTCTCATCCTGTCTCACAGATGAGGAAGTTGAGGTCTCATGACACCCCCTCCCTTTTTTTTTTTGAGTTGGAATCTCACTCTGGCGCCCAGTGGAATCTCACTCTGGCACGCTCCCGGCCACCGCAGCCTCACCCTGATGGGCTACGGTGATCCTTCCGCCTCAGCCTTCCAAGAAGCCAGAACTACAGGCATGCACTACCATGCTGGCT
>NW_007258109.1:418655-420713 GCF_000164805.1 Carlito syrichta | reverse complement strand
CCCACGGGCTCAGGCAATCCACTCACCTTGGCCTCCCAAAATGCTGGGATTACAGGCTGAGTCACCAAGCCCGGCCTTCATGACTCCCTCTTGGTCACAGACCTAGCTAGTGGTGAGCCAGAGCTCAGACCCAGTTTTCTCACACTAACTCTCCCTCAAACCACAAAGTTGTAAGTAGTAAGGGAATCTTGTCACTCTTTAGCAGATGGTGACAGCCCAGGATACACAAAAGGTTCAGAAACATTTATGATATCATCCTTACATTTATATGAAAAATGGAAGTCACAGAAAGAAAACGTGAAAACAAAAAAATAATTCTAAGTTCTCCAATTTGCACTTGATAAAATGATTCTAGACTTTCTTACCAGCATCTTTATGGGTTCCTTCTCTTTTGTTCATAGAGGTAAAGCTGTGGTTGTTGACAATGACACAGTGGCCTCTGTGTTTCCCATTCATGCTGTACACATCTACCACCTTGAAGAAGAGACAGAACCACTTAGTCAGATTCTCATTGTAGGGGTTCAACCGACCACTCCAAGGGAGTATTTAGGAAGAGAAGGGTGTATCTCTTAATGCCAGTTTTTAAAATCATGTTTTATACTTTACTCTAAAACCCTGGAATATTTATGCCACAGTATTTCTTTCTTTCTTGCCAGTGTCTTACTCTGTTGCCTAGGCTGAAGTGCAGTGGTGCGATCAGGACTCACTGTAACCTCAACCTCCTTGGCTCAGGTGACCCTATGCCTCAGGCTCCTAAGTAACTAGGGCTACAAGCACACACCACCACGCCTAGCTGATTTTTTTTTTATTTTTTGTAGAGATGAGGTCTTGCTATGTTTTCCAGGCTGGTCTCGGACTCCTGAGCTCAAGACATTCTCTCTCCTGGGCCTCCCAAAGTGCAGGGACTACAAGGGCAAGCCACCGTGCCTGGTCTATAACACAGTGTTTCTAAAGCCACATATTGAAAGATTGGTGATTCTGACCACTCTGCACTCAGTTCTGCTACTAAATTGTAATCTGAATAAAATTCCAAAGATTCTTTTTAAGTCCTACAACCCAGGACAAGGGTTAGATCTCATTTTCACTAAAGACCAGTCACTTCCTTCTTTCAGGATGCCCCTTCCAGTTCCAAAGGCAGAGTTCTCTAGATCCTGGCCCTGGCTGGGAATTAGCCAATTCATTCCAAGGAGGAATGCTGAGTCCTGACTGAGATTCAGACTTCACCTGATTTGATTGCAGAATCTCAATTAGCAGAGTTAAAAAACAGAATATGTATTTTCATATTGCTAAACCCTGAGTTTATGCAAAGGCTTCTTTCATTTGGGGATCAGCAACATGAAGAAAGCATAGGTAAGGTTTAATAAGACAACGAAAATATCAAATACTGAAGTGATCTGATTCCTCCAAAAACAGAGAAGTCTCCTTTGTAACTTTATTTCTGAATATAAAAATAATATATAAACTGGTGGTAGCATGTGCCTGTAGTCCCAGCTACTCAGGAGATTGAGACTGGAGAATCACTTGAGTCCAGGAGTTTGAGATCAGCCTGGGCAACATAGTGAGACCCCATCTCAAACAAATGTATGTATATATACATGTATATATACGCATGTATATGTGTATGTATACACACACACACACATGTGTATACAATTACAGTAGGAATTTAAAAATCTGTGCAATTATTTTTGTAGGCTACTGTAAACAACATACAATTACAAATGAACCGACTTAGCTTTAGTGGAGCCTCTGTGCAGCTAAAATTACCTCTTGAAATCATGATACATTTTTGATCCAAGCAAAAAAGAAGTGGCTTCAATGGATAAAATAAGAAAATTCCCTTCTCCAGAAAATAACCTAAAGGGTATGCATGACTGAAAGCACAATAGCATTGCCTCCAGCCAAAGGGTGTGGAATATCACAATATCACTTCTGTGATATTCTGGCCAGGGTGTATAACTTGAATCTAGAAATGAGGAAACACCACACATATCAAAAATGAGGAAAATTGGGTTGGGTGTGGTGACTCATGCCCGTTATCCCAGCACTTTGGGAGGC
>NW_007258109.1:410692-418635 GCF_000164805.1 Carlito syrichta | reverse complement strand
GGTGGGTGGACGAGTGAATGGACATAAGTGGATGGATGGGTGAGTGAGTGGGTGGATGGATGGATAGATAAGCAGGAAGGTGACAGATAAGTGGATGGACAGATGAACAGACAGGTGGATACAACAACTCAGAACTCTCACCTTGGCACCAACTTCTTCAGATGACTACACAGAGACTGAATGTACCAGCTGCCTTCCTTCTTGTGCCGAAAGGACTTGTAGCCTGGGACAGTGGCCAGACCAAGCAAGAAATCTGCCTCAGTGGGAATACTGTCCCCAATAGAACACTGTTCTGTGTTCTCAGGGTTCACGGCATCTGCTTCAATGGACACATATGGTTGTATCTCACTACCTTGACAGGCCTGGATAAAAAAGAGTTTCGGTTTTTTAGCCAATCCGGGGCATTGCTGGGCTGTGAAATATGACATGATCTCCCGAATGGGGATGGGGGCCTCATCTGTAGAGTAGACCGTCCCGAGGTTCCCATGGGTCAGCACACAGAACACGAAGCAGTCTGCACCAGCGTGGTCCGGGTGACTCTTATACTTCTCTAGAACCTTCTCCAGGCAAGCTTTAGTCAGGTTGTCATGTTTGCTTACGGTGAACCCCAGCCACTGAAACACATGGCTCAGGCTGTCTGTGAAGAAAGGAGGGAAAAGGGAAATAGGAAAATGAGGCAAAACAAAATAAAACGAAGAACTGAAGCAATGCTAGCCGTCATAAAAATTGCACAGCAAATAGTCCAACACTTTGGATAAGTTTTACTTTCAAAACAATAAAATCTTTCAATGAACATGCCTTCTTTTGTTTTTAATTATTTAAAAAATATTTTTGTAGAGACAAAGTCTCACTGTGTTACCCAGGCTGGTAAGCTCAAGCAATCCTCCCACCTTGGCCTCCCAAAGTGTTGGGGTAACAGGCATGAGCCACTGAGGCTGGCCATGAACATGCCCTTCTTGTAGTATCCAGCATTGTCACAACAGTCCTAGGACTCAGCAGTGCCCAGAGTCTCATCCTGTCTCACAGATGAGGAAGTTGAGGTCTCATGACACCCCCTCCCTTTTTTTTTTTGAGTTGGAATCTCACTCTGGCGCCCAGTGGAATCTCACTCTGGCACGCTCCCGGCCACCGCAGCCTCACCCTGCTGGGCTACGGTGATCCTTCCGCCTCAGCCTTCCAAGAAGCCAGAACTACAGGCATGCACTACCATGACCGGCTACTTTTTGATTTATTGTAGAGACGAGGTCTCACCAAGTTGCCCAGACTGGTCTTGAACCCACGGGCTCAGGCAATCCACTCACCTTGGCCTCCCAAAATGCTGGGATTACAGGCTGAGTCACCAAGCCCGGCCTTCATGACTCCCTCTTGGTCACAGACCTAGCTAGTGGTGAGCCAGAGCTCAGACCCAGTTTTCTCACACTAACTCTCCCTCAAACCACAAAGTTGTAAGTAGTAAGGGAATCTTGTCACTCTTTAGCAGATGGTGACAGCCCAGGATACACAAAAGGTTCAGAAACATTTATGATATCATCCTTACATTTATATGAAAAATGGAAGTCACAGAAAGAAAACGTGAAAACAAAAAAATAATTCTAAGTTCTCCAATTTGCACTTGATAAAATGATTCTAGACTTTCTTACCAGCATCTTTATGGGTTCCTTCTCTTTTGTTCATAGAGGTAAAGCTGTGGTTGTTGACAATGACACAGTGGCCTCTGTGTTTCCCATTCATGCTGTACACATCTACCACCTTGAAGAAGAGACAGAACCACTTAGTCAGATTCTCATTGTAGGGGTTCAACCGACCACTCCAAGGGAGTATTTAGGAAGAGAAGGGTGTATCTCTTAATGCCAGTTTTTAAAATCATGTTTTATACTTTACTCTAAAACCCTGGAATATTTATGCCACAGTATTTCTTTCTTTCTTTCTTTCTTTCTTCCTTCCTTCCTTCCTTCCTTCCTTCCTTCCTTCCTTCCTTCCTTCCTTCCTTCCTTCCTTCCTTCCTTCCTTCCTTCCTTCCTTCTTTCTTTCTTTCTTTCTTTCTTTCTTTCTTTCTTGCCAGTGTCTTACTCTGTTGCCTAGGCTGAAGTGCAGTGGTGCGATCAGGACTCACTGTAACCTCAACCTCCTTGGCTCAGGTGACCCTATGCCTCAGGCTCCTAAGTAACTAGGGCTACAAGCACACACCACCACGCCTAGCTGATTTTTTTTTTATTTTTTGTAGAGATGAGGTCTTGCTATGTTTTCCAGGCTGGTCTCGGACTCCTGAGCTCAAGACATTCTCTCTCCTGGGCCTCCCAAAGTGCAGGGACTACAAGGGCAAGCCACCGTGCCTGGTCTATAACACAGTGTTTCTAAAGCCACATATTGAAAGATTGGTGATTCTGACCACTCTGCACTCAGTTCTGCTACTAAATTGTAATCTGAATAAAATTCCAAAGATTCTTTTTAAGTCCTACAACCCAGGACAAGGGTTAGATCTCATTTTCACTAAAGACCAGTCACTTCCTTCTTTCAGGATGCCCCTTCCAGTTCCAAAGGCAGAGTTCTCTAGATCCTGGCCCTGGCTGGGAATTAGCCAATTCATTCCAAGGAGGAATGCTGAGTCCTGACTGAGATTCAGACTTCACCTGATTTGATTGCAGAATCTCAATTAGCAGAGTTAAAAAACAGAATATGTATTTTCATATTGCTAAACCCTGAGTTTATGCAAAGGCTTCTTTCATTTGGGGATCAGCAACATGAAGAAAGCATAGGTAAGGTTTAATAAGACAACGAAAATATCAAATACTGAAGTGATCTGATTCCTCCAAAAACAGAGAAGTCTCCTTTGTAACTTTATTTCTGAATATAAAAATAATATATAAACTGGTGGTAGCATGTGCCTGTAGTCCCAGCTACTCAGGAGATTGAGACTGGAGAATCACTTGAGTCCAGGAGTTTGAGCTCAGCCTGGGCAACATAGTGAGACCCCATCTCAAACAAATGTATGTATATATACATGTATATATACGCATGTATATGTGTATGTATACACACACACACACATGTGTATACAATTACAGTAGGAATTTAAAAATCTGTGCAATTATTTTTGTAGGCTACTGTAAACAACATACAATTACAAATGAACCGACTTAGCTTTAGTGGAGCCTCTGTGCAGCTAAAATTACCTCTTGAAATCATGATACATTTTTGATCCAAGCAAAAAAGAAGTGGCTTCAATGGATAAAATAAGAAAATTCCCTTCTCCAGAAAATAACCTAAAGGGTATGCATGACTGAAAGCACAATAGCATTGCCTCCAGCCAAAGGGTGTGGAATATCACAATATCACTTCTGTGATATTCTGGCCAGGGTGTATAACTTGAATCTAGAAATGAGGAAACACCACACATATCAAAAATGAGGAAAATTGGGTTGGGTGTGGTGACTCATGCCCGTTATCCCAGCACTTTGGGAGGCTGAGGAGAGAGTATCACTTAAGCTCAGGAATTCAAGACTATCCTAAGCAATGTAGTGAGACTTTGTCTCTACAAAAAAAGTAAAAAATTAGCTGGTCATGATAGCATGTGCCTGTAGCCCCAGCTACTTGGGAGGCTGAAGCAGAAGGATCACTTGAGTCCAGAAGTCTGAGGCTACAGTGAGCTATGATCATACCAGTGCACTCTAATCTGGGCAACAGAGAGGGACCCTGTCACTTAAAAAAAAAAAGAGGAAATTATAACTTGTTAATAAAAGGTCAGAGGAGTGACTTCTTTCTTCAGAAATCTCAATGTCATAAAAGAGGAAATAAAATGTCATAAAAGTTGTATAAACATTCAAGATTAAAGGAAACTAATGAGAATGGGACCTGACAACTAAATATAATATTGTGTTCTATTTATATATGATCCTAGATTGAGCTTTGTCTGGGAGGGGGAGAAGCTGTCAAGGACATTATTAGATCGAACAGGCAAAATTGGAATATGGACAGTCGATTTGATAAAAGTACTTTATTAATTTTGCTTTATTGGCATTGGTAATTGTACTATAGTTCTATAAGAGAATATCCTTACTCTTAGGAAATACACACAGAAGTATTTAGTAGTAAAGGGCCATGATGTATGCAACTTCCTCTCAAGACGTTCAGAAAAAAAGGACCCGGAGTGATGGCTCACACCTGTAAAACTTTGGGAGGCTAAGGCAGGAAGACTGCTTGAGCCCAGGAGTTCAAGACTAGCCTGAGCAACATAGCGAGACCCCATCTTTACCCAAAAAAACAGTTAGCCTGGCATGGTAGTCCTAGTTACTTAGGAGGTTGAGGTAAGAGGATCACTTGAGCCCAAGAGTTGAAGGCTGCAGTGAGCTGTGATGGGGTGAGACTACAGCAGGCAGGGGAATCTGGGCCAATAGTGTGTAGGTGTTCTTTGTTTTATTCACATTCTTGCAACTTCTCTATAAGATTGAAATTATTTCCAAATATAAAAATTGCAACTGTCAAAACATGAAACTGTGACAGTAGTAAAGAAGCCATGAAAGAACTTTTTTAAGAATAAAAAATGAAACTTTCACAAAAACCCAATTAGAAAATGAGCAAAGGACATGAATAGACATTTCTCCGAAGAAGATATGCAAATGTTCAACAAGACATGAAAAGACACTCAACATCACTAGTCAAGAGGGAAATGCAAATCAAAACCATACTGCCTCCCTTCTATTAGGGCAATTACTATTTTTAAAAATACAAAATAACAAGTGTTGGTGAAGATGTGAAGAAAGGGAATCCTTGTGCACAGTGTGTAAAATGGTGCAGCTGCTGTGGAAAACAACATACAGGTTCCTCAAAAGATTGAAAAAGGAAGGACCACGTGACCCAGCATTTCCACTGTGGGCAGCTACCCAAAAAAATTGAAAGCAGGATCCCATGTTCACAGCTGCATCATTACTATTATTATTATTATTTAGTAGGAGTCTCACTCTGTTGTCCAGGCTGGAGTGCTGTGGCATACTCACGGCTACTGTAGCCTCAACCTGCTAGGCTTCCTTCTGGAAGTAGCTGGAACCACAGGCATGCGCCACCACATCCAGCTAATGTTTTGATTTATTATAAAAAGACAAGGTCTTGCCATGTTGCTCGGGCTGGTCTCAAACCCCTGAGCTCAGGTAATCCTCTCATCTCTGCCTCCCAAAGTGCTGGGATTACAGGCGTGAGCCACCGTGCTTGGCCCATAACCACATAATTAAAAATAGCCAAAAGGTAAAAGCAACCCAAGAGTCCATCGATGGGTGAATGGATAAACAAAATGTAAGTCCTCAACATCAGTAGTTTCTTGAAATCGACTTTAAGTAAAACAACATACTGTATGCTGTAGGGACGTAATTTGTGTTTCTATCAGTCAGCCTACAGTAAAATTGGCTTGTTATATAGTCCTTAATCATTTAAAGTCATTTTCCAAGAACTTATCAATGACGTTAAGTGAGAATTTAGTGTACATATGCACAATGGAATATTATTCAGCCTTTAAAAAGGAAGCAAATTCTGAGATAAGCTACAACTTGGTTGAAATGTGAAGTATGCCAAATGAAATAAGCTAGTCACAAAAGAACAAACACTGATTCCACTTATATGAAGTACCTAGAATAGTCACATTTATAGAGAGGGAAAGAA
The DNA here is from genome assembly GCF_000164805.1 of Carlito syrichta. Classification (NCBI taxonomy): domain Eukaryota; kingdom Metazoa; phylum Chordata; class Mammalia; order Primates; family Tarsiidae; genus Carlito; species Carlito syrichta. The sequence continues at coordinate 412,986 of NW_007258109.1, read as the reverse complement.
TGGTGTTTGCCAGAGACTGGGAAAGGAAGAAGCAGGGGGTTATTGTTTAATGGGCACAAAGTTTTAGTTAGGGAAGACTCTCTGTTCTGTTCTCCTGTCTCTGTCTCTGTCTTACTTTTTCTTTCTTTTGGGGGTTGGGAGAGAGTTGTTAAACATTGACCAGCATACCACTGCACCTACCGGCAAAGCTTCTGAGAATGTTTTACTGTCTAATTGGGAAAATAGTTCTTTTCCATGACACAATGACTCCATTCTCTTGGCAGCTGAAAATAAAATGGTAGATAGGAAGAGAAAAGTCACCTTCTGGCTAGTAGAAATCCAAAATAACCAACATCAAAAGTAATAATTTTAAAGAGACTTGTAAGTTGCTAATGGCATTTGCTTACGGATGCCTACATACATACCCAGAAAAAAATGTGAATTTATAAATTATTTGTATTACTGTTATATTATTATTCCTTGTATTGTTATGTTTTCCTTATTGTTCTATTATTTTTATAATTTTATTTGTTCCTTAAAATTACTGTATACTTTTACCAAATACTATTTCAGAATTTACAGTACTTAACGTGCCAGATAATTGCCAAGTAGAGATTCCAAAAGCATTACTTCAAAAAATAATGTCAAAATTCAGATTATAATAGCAAAAAGAGAAGGAAAGAAGGAATGAAAAAAATTCAGAAATGTTAATTAATAAAGATGATATATCCATAAAATGGATTTCAATGGAACCATTAATAAGAATGAGCTACATCTGTATTATAGTCATAGAAATGTCAACTGTATTAGGTAGGAGAAAAGGCAAATTATAGAATATGATATATATTAAATACATATATACACACACACATAGTATCTATACATGCACACACAACTGTTTTCACATAGAAGGAAATCTACAAGAATAGATTCCAAACAGTGGTTATCTTTGGAGAATGGGTTGACAGTGGAGGAAGGAAGACAGAGACTGTACTCTGTACTATTTTCATTATTACAGAGACTGTACAGAGACTGTATCTGTACTCTGTACTATTATTACAGAGACTGTACAGAGACTGTACAGAGACTGTATCTGTACTCTGTACTATTTTCATTATTTAAATTTTTATTTAATTTTAAGTATATATATTGTTTTTAATAATAAATTTAAGATACTAAAGCAAACACCAAGGCTCCAGAAAACTCAGAAAGTTAACCAGGCCATCCTTAAATAAAGCAAGTATCCTATTCAGATACATTGGGCTTGGACTTTGGATGACACTTCCAGAAAGGTCTAAGATCTGCACACCTGCTATCTTGTCAGTCCTTTAGTCTTTCATGTTAAAGGCCGGATTAGGCCCAAACTTTTAGGACTGTAGAAAGTTAATATTCAGATGTCAATAATGAGGCCAAGCGCAGTGACTCACACCTGTAAACCCAGCACTTTGGGAGACGGAGGTGAAAGGATTGCCTGAGCTCAGGAGTTCGAGACCAGCCTGAGCAACATGTCAAGACCTCATCTCTACAGTAAATAAAAAAAATTAGCCAGGCATGGTGGCACACTTGTAGTTCCAGCTACTTGAAAGACTGAGGTAGAAGGGTCACCTGAGCCCAGCAGGTAGAGGCTGCGGTGGCCATGAGCATGCCACTGCACGCCAGCCTGGATGACAGAGTAAGACTCCGACTCAAAAAAAAAAAAAATGTCAATAATGACTGACATTCAAAAGAGATCACACACAGATAGGTTATAGAAAAGGAAAACCAAAATTAGAACTCATCTTCTGATATAAATCTCAGTCCTCAAGACTCACTGGGGCAAATGTAAACCTTAACTGCATAGAAACTACTTTGTCTTCTCCAGAGCTCAAATATCCAAAATAATATAAGCACCTGTCCTCTTTTTACTTTGTGTGGGATATGACATGACAGGAAGCAACAATGCGTTCAGAAACAAAATCTCAGTCTTCAGTTCATGTGAGGATTCCAAGTATTCCAACCTCCTGTTTCTTTTTTTTTTTCTTTTGAGTTGGAGTCTCACTCTGTCGCCCAGACTGGAGCGCAGTGGCCGCTCCCAGCCACCGCAGCCTCGACCTCCTGGGCTCCTGCGATCCTTCCGCCTCAGCCTTCCAAGTAGCTGGAACTACAGGCGCACGCTACCACACCCGGCTCATTTTTTATTTATTGTAGAGATGAGGTCTCACCAAGTTGCCCAGGCGGGTCTCGAACCCGCAGGCTCAGGCAATCCACTCACCTCAGCCTCCCAAAGGCGCGGGATTACAGGCTGAGCCACCGAGCCCGGTTTTTTTTTTCTTTTT
>NW_007258109.1:406449-410653 GCF_000164805.1 Carlito syrichta | reverse complement strand
GTTGTAGAGATGGGGTCTCATCAAATTGCCCAGGCTGGTCTCCTCGAACCTGTGGGCTCAAGGCAGTCCTCTCACCTCGGCCTCCCAAAGTGCTGGGATTATATCTGTGAGCCACTGCGCCTGGTCCCAACCTCCTGTTTCTTATTTCTCATTGGTAACTTGATGATAAGAAGAATGTTTTTGTTCTTCATAATGTTGACTTAAATTATGTACTTAAACATTGTTTTTATTTGAGATTTTATCATTTTAATAGCAGTATATTTTGTTCTCAACTCATTCTGTGTTAACAGAATTCTTAGAGAGAAGCTTCCTCTTAGGTAGTTTCATTTTTAACCAAAGAAATTTGCACACTCTCTTCACTTCCTGAACTAAATTATGGGTGTGGCATAAAAGCTTCATGAATATATTCATGAGTTGTTAATGTATAACTCATGTTTAACAATGGAACGATGAACTTGGAGAAAAAAATACTTAGCATATTGTCACATGTGAGCCAACAGGGTCTGACCTCTGCCCTGGGCTTCTGCCTCTATATAATTAACAAAACTACCTCTATAAGACAGACTTTAAAAAAAAAACAAGAGGCTAGGTGTGGTGGCTCATGTTTTTAATCCCAGCACTTTGGGAGGGCCAGGTGGGAGAAAAGCTTAAGCCCAGGAGCTTGAGACCAGCCTGGGAAACAGAAAAAGCCCCTATCCCTATTTAAAAAAATAAAAAACAAGAAAATAAAATTTTTGTCTAATAGTAATTTCTAGAAATATGAAAGTTTTCATAACTTTTCTCTGACAAACATGGTCATAATGGCAGCATATACTGAGTGCTTACTACATGCAGACATGCATTTTGTACACATTCTCCCATGCAATCCTCACAAAAACCTGTGAGGTAGGTACTATTATTATACTTTTTTGAAGGTGATTATAAAACTTTATTTGATGTACTTGATGATCAGTGATTAGTTCTCATCCATCTTGACTGTCTGTAGATTTTTTAAATTGGTGACAGGTACACAGGTCACCAAAGTAGAAAGCTTGTTTGGTGAGTCTTCAGCCTCATGAAGAGATGGACAACTGCACATGCACAGTATAGGACATTCCTTATTCCTTTGGCCCAGACAATCGTGTTGAGCCTGGTATCAATGTGCACAGCTGGAGTCCCCATCTCCTTCATGGCAAATTTTCAGATCTCTTTGAGCGCCCGAGGGGCACGCTTCTTGAAGCCCACTCCACAGATGCACTTGTGAATGTTGATGGTGTATTCTTGGGTCATCATTGATGGCAGAATGGCCCTTCTTGTCGCCCTTCTTTGTGACTGCCATTCTGCAGGGTCCAAGTTGGAAAGCTAGGTACTATTATTGTTATGCTCACTTTACAGATGGGGAAAGTGAGGCAAAGAAGAACCAAGGAAGGGCCACTGCACTACTAGTAAGTGGATTCCTGGCAATTCCACTCTACAGATTCTACTCTTAACCCCTATGCTATACTATACTGCCTTCTTTTGTACGTTATTTCATTCTAAACAACATCCTATACTCTTACTCCCATAAAAGAAACAATAGAAAGGTTGAGCGCGGTGGTTCACACCTGTAATCCCAGCATTTTGAGAGGTGGAGGCGAGAGGACTGCCTAAATCCAGGGTTTCAAGACCAGCCTGGGTAACTTGGCGAGACCTCATCTCTACAATAAACTAAAAAAACTGGCAGGGCACGGTGGCCACATACCTGTAATCCCAGCTACTTGGGAGGCTGAGACAGAAGGATTGCCTGAGCCCGGCAGGTAGAGGCTGCAATGGCCATGAGCATGCCACTGCACTCGAATCTGGGCAATAGAGTGAGACTCTGACTCAGGGAAAAAAAAAAGAATCAGAACAAGACATTTGTCTATAATGACTTCACCCCACTAGAATCTAAGCTTCAAGAGAGCAGGAGCTTTGTTCTGTACCTTGCTATGGCCCAGAATTCTTTTTTTTTTTTTTTTTTTTTTAGTTAGAGTCTCACTCTGTCATCCAGGCTGGAGTGCAGTGGCATGCTCATGGCCACTGCAGCCTCGACCTGCTGGGCTCAGGTGTTCCTTCTGCCTCAGGCTTCCAGGTAGCTGGGACTATAGGCGTGTGTCACCACGCCCGGCTAATTTTTTGACTTATTGTAGAGATGAGGTCTCACCAAGTTGCCCAGGCTGGTCTCGAACCTCTGGACTCAGGTAATCCTCTCACCTCAGCCTCCCAAAGTACTGGGATTATAGAAGTGAGTCACCGCACCTGGCCAGCCCCAACTTCTAAATCAGCACTGATACAAAGGATGGATTCAATAAATTTGTGTTGAATGAACAAATAGGGAGACTTCTGGTTTTCCCAAGAGGATATTATCAGAATGATGCAAAAGTGTCACGCATGGCCAACTGGTTTAAGAATCCCCATGCAAGTCAGTGAGCATAAGCTACTTACCTTTCTCTCTTTTGTACTTCTCTATTTTTTTCGTAAGTTTAGGTAAAACCTTTTCGCAGAGGTTCTCCAGTACCGTCAAATTATCATCATCTATTTCAGCCTTTTTCTCTAGATACGCCAGTAAACTGAGAGAGGTCTGCAAGATAATCAATGGAGGTACATTTACTTGCCTACTGATAATCCACTCTTGTGTCAAACACTACGTGCATAGCCACCAGGCACCGGGTTGTGCATTGATCAGTAAGGTATACACAAGGGGCACCCCCCCCAAAAAAAAACCAGAATTATCTTTTGAAGGGTGGGTCGCTTGTAGCACAGGCTTTCCCCAGTAGGTAAGTGTTCTAGGAACCCATCGGCATCAGTATACCAGCTAGTGTTGTTGTGAGAGGCTGCACTGTGAAAGAAATGTCCCAAGTTGTAGCAAACAGGTGACTGGCTCTTCCACCATGACAACAAACCTGCCCACACCACGCTGAGTGTTCAACTTGAATTTTGGCCAAAAATGGCATGATCTCCATGTCCCACTCTCCCTATTTGCCCAATCTCTCCCTGAGTGACTCTTTTTTTCATTTCCCCAGATGAAAAGAAGTCTTCAAAGTTTTGACAATGTGGAAAAAGTAAAAAAAAAAAAAAAAAAAGCAGAAGTTCTAAAAGACATCAAAATTGATGATTTCAAAACTCTTTTGAGCCAGGCGTGGTGGTTCACACCTGTAATCCCAACACTTTGGAAGGCTGAGGCGAGAGGATTGCCTAAGCCCAGGGTTCGAGACCAACCTGGACAACTTGGTGAGACTTCATCTCTACAATAAGTCAAAAAATTAGCCGGGCATGGTGGAACACGCCTATAGTCCCAGCTACTTGGAAGGCTGAGGTGGAAGGATCACCTGAGCCCAGCAGGTCGAGGCTGCGGTGGCCATGAACGTGCCATTGCACTCCAGCCTGGGCAACAGAGTGAGACTCCAACTCAAAAAAAAAAACTCCTTTGAGCAGTGGAAAAAGTGTCACGTTAGTGTATAGGATCGAACGGAGAGTACTTTGAAGGTGACAGGAGTTTAAACATGTAAGAATAAATGCACAATTTTTTATTATAAATCCCGGGTTTTTTGGGGTCCCCCCTCATAGCGTCTTCCCTCAAGGAGCTCAATAGTGTAAGAGAAGAGGCATTGCCAAGTAATCTCTGTACAATCTGTGTTAATACCACACACCAAATGTGTACAACTTTCTACACAAGAGGCATGGCATCTGCTGTATATGAACCTCACAACAACCCAGTGAAGTGAATACTGTTATAATCCCCACTTTAAAGATGAAATAATTGAGTCACAGAGAGATTCCAGTAACTTGCCCAAGGTCATAAAGCCAATACGTGGCAGAGCCAGCACAAACTGATGCCAAAGTCCATGTTACTAACCACTGGACTCTAGTGCCGCTAGTCATAGCTTTAAGTGATGTCATTGATTAGGGAACCAGCAAAACAGGGTCACCAAAAAGTGGGGGAAGGGATGTTTCGAAGTAATTTTATATTTGGTATTTAAAAAACAAAAATGTCTGAAGTACTCGTAGGGAAAAAAAACCCACATTTGCTAGTATTATTTTAATATTGAATTACATATGGAGGGGAAGACATCGTCATCTTTTCAGTGATTAGGGATTTTCAATGTATTCATCTGGTTATGAACAAAATATCGAAACAAAAAGTATATTGGAAGCTGGGCGTGGTGGCTCACGCCTGTAATCCCAGCATTTGGGGGGGGGGGGGGGA
>NW_007258109.1:404200-406183 GCF_000164805.1 Carlito syrichta | reverse complement strand
GGCTGCAGTGGCCGGGAGCGACCACTGCACTCCAGTCTGGGCGACAGAGTGAGACTCCAACTCAAAAAAATAAATAAATAAAAAATAAAAAAATAAAAATAAATTAGCCGGGCCTGGTGGTGCACGCCTGTAGTTCCAGCTGCTTGAGAGCTTGAGGCAGAAGGATCACCTGAGCCCAACATGTCGCAGCTACAGTAGCTGTGATCATGCCACTGCACTGTAGCCTGGGTGACAAAGTGAGACCCTGACTCAAAAAAAAAAAAAAAAAACTATTGTGGAGCCCACAGAAAAGAGAAAGTGAACCTCTGAACAGCATCTTGCCATACACTGAATCACTGGCATGATGGGAACCATGGAAGAAGTCTCCAGTCTCCACACTGAGCAGCTGACCGTTTAAAAAGAGACAAGGTGTTCCAGAATGCCAGGAAGGAGGCGAAAGCACAAAGTCCAGGGCAGAGCTTAGTGGTGGCTGGCCTCAACCCATGAAGGAACCACATACCATGTAAGGAGTTTGGGCACGTGTCCCATGGCTCAAGGGCTTCCAGTAGCAGTCTTTAAGAAGAACAGGGGCATGAACAGATTCCTTGATAAATAGAAATCTTAGGGGTATACCCAGGCACGGTGCCTGTAATCCCAGCATTTTGGAGGGCTGAGAAAGGAGGATTGCTTGAAGCTGGGAGTTCAAGACCAGTCTGGGAAACATAGCAAGACACTGTCTCTACAAAAAATTTAAAAATTAGCCAGATGTGGTGTACCTGTAGTCCCAGCTACTTAGGAGGCTGAGGTGGGAGGATTGCTTAAACCTAGGAGTTCAAGGCTACAGTGGACAGTGATCGCACCACTACACTCCAGCCCGGGTAACAAAGCAAGACCCTGTTTCTAAATTTCAAAATTAAAAAAAATAGAAATCTTAGGGATAGGTTGGAGGCGAAAATGGATTAGAGAGAAAATATTGGCAGGAAAATTAAACACTCTAGTGAAGAGATGATTAAAACTGGAACGGGCCGGGCTCGGTGGCTCAGTCTGTAATCCTGTGCCTTTGGGAGGCTGAGGTGAGTGGATTGCCTGAGCCCGCGGGTTCGAGACCCGCCTGGGCAACTTGGCGAGACCTCATCTCCACAATAAATCAAAAATGAGCCAGGTGTGGTAGAGCGTGCCTGTAGTTCCAGCTACTTGGAAGGCTGAGGAGGAAGGATCGCTGGAGCCCAGCAGGTCGAGGCTGTGGTGGCTGGGAGCGTGCCACTGTACTCCAATCTGGACGACAGAACGAGACTCCAACTCAAAAAAACTGGAACAGCAGGGCAGACCCTAGATTTGAGAGATGCTTCTCAAGTGTAACTTGGTAGGTTTTGGAGACTGGCTAGCAGTGGGTGAGGCAATGAGCTAGAGATGCCTTCAAATAGTGATATCATCATTTGTTCATCGTTCACCTAGTCCACATCACAGGCGCCATGTAAGCCATTCATGGGAGGTGAGACTGACTAATATCTTGAAGGGTGATGAGACTCTCACCGCCACTGAGGGAAAAAGCACTCCAGCAAAGAGATCCACATGCAGGAAATGATGAGAAGCTGAAAACTGCTTATTAGGAGGTTATTGGCAACTTCTGCAAGAAGAGTTTCATTGAAGCCAAAGCCAAATGGGGAAGTATCGGCTTGTGACTCACAGTGGAGGGGCATGTGTGTAGACTATCCTTTTAAGAAATTTGGCAGTAAACAGGAGGAGGAAGACAGAGTAGTAATATAAGAATGGGGAAGGGTTGACTGGGCGTGGTGGCAGGCACCCGTAATCTCAGCTGAGGTGGGAGGATCACTTGAGTCCCGGAGTTCGAGGCTGCAGTGAACTATGATCACTGCACTGCACTCCAGCCTGGGCCACAGAGTGAGACCTCATCTCTAAAAAAAGAGAAAAGAAAAAAAAGAAAGAGGAAAGGTTAAGGAAAGTGATGTGTGTACGTGTGCATGTCCATGCGGGTGTGGGTAT
>NW_007258109.1:374738-404174 GCF_000164805.1 Carlito syrichta | reverse complement strand
CCCCCCCACAAAAGTATACATTTTCAAGAAATTCCAGAGACAGGCAGGAGGACCAAAAAAAAAAAAGCAAGGAAGTGTTTGTGGCCCACTTGCATCTAGGACACCAGTGACTTGGCCAAAGAATTAAGCCAGGGACAGGAAGGGTCACCCAGAGCTGCTCAGAGGGGCCAAGAGGTCAGGAGTGAACACCCCAGAAATTTCTGCCATAGGTTTTGTGCAAATAAGCTCTCTCTGAACCTCAGAACAGAAATTTGTGTCTTGACAACACCCCACCAGAAGGAAGAAAGGGGCCAAGAAGTGATGATGGAAATTCCTTAGGCTTTGTAAAAAGTGTATGAGATATTTAGTAAACCACACACACACACACACACACACACACACACACACACACACACACACACACACATTTAAATGGGGTCTGTACCTTACTCTAACTTAAGAGCACCACTCTGGCAAATACTAGCAGGGAAAGCCTGAAAGCTCTTTTGTTTGCTTCTTTGCTAAAAAGTTAGTAGGTTTTGGTGTGGTTTCCTTTACACTCATGCTCTATGCTGGTTACGGAGAACGGATTTCCTGACAGTTGTTAGGGTCTTTCAGGGTGTGTGTAAGCAGCAATAAGGCTTAGACTTCTATAAATGCTATCAAAGAGGAAGCCCAGAACACACTACAAAAGCAAAGGTCATTTTTGTCCCCCCAGAGACACTGCATGAATTTAGACCCTTGCCCTTTCTGCTGAGGAGTGTTCAGACCCTCCTCCAATAGTTGGCAAATAATTTATTTCTGTGATAATGTCTTTTGCGATTGTAATTGCAGATAACACAGTCTCATGAAGCCCTGGTATCAAAGTTCATGTGGGGCCGGGCATGGTGGCTCATGCTTATAATCCCAGCACTTTGGGAGGCTGAGGCAGGAAGATTGCTTAAGTCCAGGAGTTCGAGACCAGCCTGGGCAACATAGGGACACCTCATCTCTACAATAACTCAAAATTAGCCCGGCATAGTGGTGTGCACCTGCAGGAGGCTAAGGTGGGAGGATCCCTTGAGCCCGGAAGGTTGAGGCTGTAGTGAGCCAGGATTGTGCCACGGCACTCCAGCCTAGGTGACAGAGTAAGACCCTGTCTCAAAAAAAAAAAAAAAATCAACTTGGATCCTTCTAGGAATGTAACTCAGCCACACCTCCAACAGGAAGCAGGTCTGCTTCAAAATACAGCTGAGGTCATTTGGAATCTTTTTTTTTTCTTTTGAGTTGGAGTCTCACTCTGTCGCCCAGACTGGAGTGCAGTGGCCGCTCCCAGCCACCGCAGCCTTAACCTGCTGGGCTCCGGCGATCCTTCCGCCTCAGCCTTCCAAGTAGCTGGAACTACAGGCGCGGGCCACCACACCCAGCTAATTTAATTTATTGTAGAGATGAGGTCTCGCCAAGTTGCCAAGGTGGGTCTCGAACCTGCGAGCTCAGGCAATCCACTCACCTCAGCCTCCCAAAGGCGCAGGATTACAGGCTGAGCCACCGAGCCCGGCTACATTTGGAATCTTAAGAAGGACAGTGATCCTGAATTTGACCTGCAATACCACAGTTCCAAGCTACAGCTAAGCACAGCGACATTTCCGTTTATTGTAATGCATGACAAAACAAAACCATTTGACTGCTTGAGCTTGGGCCTTTGATGATTTAAAAATTAATTCAGCTGGGAGAGCGGAGGAATGTTTCAAATGCTTCCTACTATAAAAATTAATTCTGTAGCCACATATGCCTCTAGATAGAGGCACAGGGCTTGTGCAAGCAAAAGAGAAAAAACTGTACTCCCTGGCTTTGCTGGTTCAAAATCACTGCTGGGTGCTGAGCCTATCAGGGACTCCTTTAACAAATGAGATTTCTCTCATCTGTCACCCCATCCCATGGTGCCCAGAGAGTGGGAGCTTCTGCCCTTGACATAGGGAGGGGTAATCTCATTTTACTTATAAACCCAGACACTGGGTGATTTATGAGAGGATGCTCCAGCTTGGGAGAGGATGTCATCAGAATCACCTGGAGAGCTTGTCAACTACAGGAATCTCCTCCTCCAACCTTCAGAAGTCCTACATTTAAGGTAAAATAATGTCACTTCAGCAGGTTTTTTTTTTTGCACCACTACAAACACGAGCACTGAAATTTCATGGCAGAAACAGAAAATCCTTACAGTGCTTTATAGGAATTATTCTAAAAAACAAAAACAAAAAACAAAAGTCAGACATGGTGGCTCATGCCTGTAATCCTAGCACGTTGGGAGGCTGAGGCAGGAGGATTGCTTGAGCCCAGGAGTTTAAAACTATACTGGACAGCTCAGTGAGATCTTGTCTCTACAAAAAATTTAAAAATGAGCCAGGTGTAGTGGCACACCCATAGTTCCAGTTACTCAGGAGACTAAAGCAGGATTGCCTGAGCCCAGGAGTTTGAGGTTGTGGTGGGCTGTGATTGTGTCATCATCATACTCCAGGCTGGGCAACAGAGTGAGAACCCGACTCCAAAAAAAAGAAGAAAAATGAAGACTACAAGAGACTGAAATCTCTTAAATCTTTAAAAGAGGGGGGAAATAGCTTAAGGGTTTTAACCAAAACAGTATTAACCTGCTCAGATCTACAGACCTGACACTAGGAAATGTGTTTGTGAATTACTAATACTGTCCTTATTTAATCTACTACGTACCAAACAGCTTCCTATTCCTCAGAGATTCTATTAGAAAGTTATTTGTCAATAACATCAGTTGATCTGGGAAGATGACACACATAGGCTCAGAGGACTTTTAAGATTCTCATTCAGAAGCTAGATGGCAGGTTCATGACTGTTCACTTTGTTACTACATTTCATAGATTTCATACATATTACATTTACGCTTTTATATTTTAAAGCATTATTCAATTTAAAATCTAATAAAAATAGCAGTTGAACAACACAATTAACTTTATCAGGTAAAATCTGAAAACTGCTCCTTCCCAAATTAACTAAGTTGCTTGTCATAAGTTATTATTAGAGTCAAAAGAAAAAAAACCCTGAAGTTTTGAAGCCCAGAAGAGAAACATGCAACTACTTTTCTACCCTTAAATGTGACCAATATAGCAATATTAGCAGATAGCAATGATTAATTTATTAATATCAAAACTGTTACTAATGGCTGGGCATGGTGGCTCACATCTGTAATCTCAGCACTTTAGGAGACCGAGGCGAGAGGACTGCCTGAGCCCAGGGGTTTGAGACCATCCTGGGCAACTTGGCAAGACTTTGTCTCTATAATAAATCAAAATTAGCCACGTATGGAAGGCTGAGGCAGAAAGATTGCCTGAGCCCAGGAGGTCAAGGTTGTGATGGCCATGGTCATGTCACTGCACTTCAGCCTGGGTGACAGAGTGAGACCACAATTCAAAAAACAAAAACCATCACTATTAACCCTATACAAAGCACCTATACAGCACTTCGCAAAGCACATCCCCAAATATTTGTCTCATTTGATTGTCACAGAAATCCTGCATGGGAGATACTGCCAAGTCCTCTAAAAAGGACATGCAGGCTCCCTCAGAAACCTCATCTAAAGCAGACCGTGAACAAATAATTTCCAGTCTGCCAGCGCTCACCACTAGTGGCATCTCCTCAGTGTGCCTCGAACATTTCTACATCATAAAACACAGAGCTTTGGGAGGCTGAGGTGAGTGGATCGCCTGAGCCCACGGGTTCAAGACCCGCCTGGGCAACTTGGCGAGACCTCACCTCTACAATAAATCAAAAAATGAGCTGGGCGTGGTAGCGCGCACCTGTAGTTCCAGCTACTTGGAAGGCTGAGGAGGAAGGATCGCCGGCGCCCGGCAGGTCTAGGCTGCAGTGGCCGGGAACGGCCACTGCACTCCAGTCTGGGCGACAGAGTGAGACTCCAACTCAAAAAAAAAAAACAAAAAAAACAACACAACGGATGCCAACAGTCGTTAGTATTTACATGCGTGGTCACTGTGTCAAATACTGGCCTCAGCTAGTGTTTCATGTACATTATTTCATTGAATCCCCCCAACAGTCCTAGAAGGAAGTAGCATGATTGCCCATACTTTGACATGTTCTTAAAAGAGAGACTCAGAAAGGCTCAGTCAGAACCCAGAAATAAAGCTGCTCGCCCACAACCAACTGATCATCAACAAAGCCAACAAAAATCAATAATGGGGAAAGGACACCCTATTCAATAAATGGTGCTAGGGAAACTGACTAGCCATAGACAGAAGAATGAAGCTGGACCCCTGCCTCTCACCATATACAAAAATGAACTCAAGATGGACTAAATACTTAAGATACTCAAACTATCAAATCCTAGAAGACAGCCTGGGAGACACTCTTCTGGCAGTGAATTTATGACCAAATCTTCAAAAGCAAATGCAACAAAAACAAAAATTGACAACTGGGACCTAATTAAAGAGCTTCTAAACAACAAAAGAAACTACCAACAGAGTAAATAGACAAGATACAGAATGTGAGAAAATATTTGGGAACTATGCATCCAACAAAGAGCTAATATCTATAAGGAACTTAAACAAATCTATAAGGAGCTTAAACAAATCGACAAGAAAAATAAATAACCCCAATAAAAAGTGGGCAAAGAACATGAACAGAACCTCTCAAAAGAAGATAACACGCAGCCAACAACTGTATGAAAAAATGCTCAACATCACTAAGCATCAGAGAAATGCAAATAAAAACCGCAATGATATACCACCTGACACCAGTCAAAATGGCTATTATTAGTAAGTCAAAAGACAATAGATATTGGTGAGGCTGCAAGGAAAAGAGAACAATCAGATACTGCTGGTAGTCCAGCCCTTGTAGAGAGCAGTTTGAAGATCTTTTAAAACTAAAAATAGAATTGCCACCCAACCCAGCAATTCCATTACTAGGAACTCTATTACCCAAAGGAAAATAAATCTTTCTTTTTCTTTTCTTTTCTTTTTTTTTTTTTTTTTTTGAGTTAGAGTCTCCCTCTGTTGCCCAGGCTATAGTACAGTGGCACCCTCATGGCCACCCCAACCTCAACCTGCTGGGCTTGTGCAATCTTTCCGCCGTAGCCTTCCCAAGAAGCTGGAAATACAGATGCACGCCACCACACTGGGCTAATTTTTTGATTTATTGTACAGACAAGGTCTCACCAAGTTGCCTAGGCTGGTCTCGAACCCCTGGACTCAGGCAATCCTCTCACCTCAATCTCCCATAGTGCTGGGAATACAGGGGTGTGCCACCGTGCCCAGCCAGAACATAAATCTTTCTACCAAAAAGACACCAGCACTCATATGTTTATTACAGAATAATTCACAACATCAAGGTCATGAAACCAACCTAGATGCCCATCAACAGTGGACTGGATAAAGAAAATGTGGCACATATACACCATGGAAAACTACTTAGCCATAAAAAAGAACACAATCATGTCCTTTGCAGCAACATGGATGCAACTGGAGGCCATAATTCTAAGCAAATTAACACAGAAACAGAAAACCAAATAATGCATATTCTCACTTAAAAGTAGAAGCTAAACACTGGGTATACCTGGACACAAGATGGGACCAACAGACACTGCAGACTCTTAAAGGCGGGGGAAGCAAGGGTTGAAAAACCACCTATTGGCCACTATGTTCACTATTTGAGTGACGGGTCAACAGAAGCCCAAACCTCACCATCACAAAATATACCTATGTAGCAAGCCTGCACGTGTACCTCCTGAATTTAGAATTTTTAAAATAATTTTTAAAACTAAAAATTTTACAATGACTTTTTTTAAAAAAGCAAGTTTCAATCACTTGCCTCACTTCATGGATTTAGAAACAGAATCAGGACCGGAACCAAGGCCTACCCAACACCCAAGTCGATGTTCTTAACCCTTGTATGATACTGTCTCCCACAAAAATAAGTCTCCCTGAAAACCCTTCCCAGCATCTTCCTAATCATCAGTTAAGGCAGTGCTCACATTGACCTCATTCTATATGTCCTACTCACCATTGGGGTTTTGGGAAGGGAGTCACCCAGAAGGAAGATCATGTCCTTTAAGATCTCTGAGGTGATGTCTTCCGACAGTTCGTAGAGCAGTTTTCTAAGACACACACCCAAAAAAACAAATAAAGCCTTACACTTGCAAAGGGCCTTACGGTAAATCACATGCTTCCATAACTGCTTTCTGTCATGAGAATGGTCCACTCTGTGAGTAGGCAATGATTAATTCCGTTTTATAGATTCCAAAATGAAAACTTTGCATTTCTCAGTGACTTATTTAAATTAAGCTAACACAGTAAGCAGTAGAGGCAGGTCTTCTGACTCCAATTCTAGTGCTGTTTTTCATCATACTAGAAAGGCATTAAACATGATTTTGTTACGCCCTCCCACCTCCTGCTTTGTTCTAGAAATCCAGGCTTACTTCATAGGCCCGCAGCCGAGAGGACCTGATGCCAGCCGACATTGTAGTCTGGAGTATACCGAAAAGGGAAGGCAACTACCCCAGCTTCTGGATAGTAATATCATCCACAACCAGCAAAACTAAGTATTTTATCCACACACTAACCTCCCCAGCTGCCAGAGACCATCCCTAAGATGTTTACCCAACAGATGAAAATGTGAATTTCTAGATTCCATCATTCCTGACACTGACCCAAGGGTAATTCATGTTCTGGGAGCCAGTTCTGGTTTGAAGGCTTCAAGTGTTCAAATCACCTAGGCCATAAACACCTTCAAAAGCCTCTCCTTGCAGGGTTCTCTGAGGGGGACACTACATCAGTGGAGAATTTTTTTTTTGAGTCAGGGTCGCACTCTGTCACCCAAGCTGGCTCATCACATAGCTCACCACAGCCTCAACCTCCTGGGCTCAGGTGATCCTTCTGCCTCAGTCTCCCAAGTAGCTGGAAATACAGGTGTGTAGCACCATACCCAGCTAATTATTTGATTTATTGTAGAGACGAGGTCGTGCCAAGTTGTCTAGACTGGTCTTGAATCCCTGGGCTCAGGCAGTCCTCTGGCCTCTGCCTCCCAAAGTGCTGAGATTATAGGTGTGAGCCACCGCACCTAGACATCAGTGGGGAATTTAAAACACTATCTTCTAAGTTCAGACCCACGGGCTTTGAAAGGAAGCTGGAATGCAGATCTTTTTCTCATCCACCTCCTCTGATGATAATCAGGAGCTCTCTCAACCTCAAAGGCTGATGAGATGAGAGTCTGGACAGAGGTCAGCAAAGCTTTCTTTCTACTTCGGAAACAGGCCTGGAGGTGGCTTCCCCTAGTTTTGCTTCTCATAAGAGAAGAGCCCGCCTTGGTGCAGCAGGGCTGTGCTCTTCTGGGTTACAGCCTCCACAACGGCAGACAGGTCTTCCGCCTGGGGCTCCCTGGCATGTCTTCCTGTCTTGGGGTCTTGAGAAGAGGGTCAAACTCACTTGGAGCTAAATAAGCAAGCTGAAACAGGAGGTGTGTCTCTGGGATAGGGAGAGACCTAATCTTTTTACAATTTATTTTTTAATTTTGGGGGGCTGGGGTCTCACTCTGTCACCCAGGCTGGAGTGTACTCGCACCATCTTGGCTCACCTTAGCCTTGACCTCCTGGACTCAGGTGATCCACCTCAGGCTCCTGAGTAGCTGGGACTACAGGCACATGCCACCATGTCTGGCTAATTTTTTTATTTTTTTGTCGAGATGAGGTCTGGCTATGTTGCTTAGGCTGATCTTGAACTCTGGGACTCAAGAGATTCTCCTGCCTTGGCCTCCCTAAGTGCTGGGATTCCAGGTGTGTGCCACTGCACCCAGTTTGGGAGAGACCGAATTGCTGCCATATGTAGGTGTAGATTTTTATAAATTTTTGAGTGGAAATCTAGACAGATAAAATACAGTCTCTGAGGTTGAAAGAGCTCCTGATTATCATCAGAGGAGGTGGATGAGGAAAAGATCTGCATTCCAGCTTCCTTTCAAAGCCTGATGGCCTGAATGAACCCTAGATGGAAAATCCTCCCGCGGGCACCTAGATGCATCCTCACCTGAATGGAGAGACCCTTCCTCGGGTGGGCAGCCAATGCTTCACTTGCTCCTTGGTGTAGTCAAGGAACCGCAGCAGTTTGTTCTGCTTGGTGATGAAGAGGAGTTCTGCTAGGAAGAAAGTGTCTTCCTCACTCAGCAGGTTCTCTTTCAAAAGATGATCGAAAATATCTGAGGCTGAGCTGGAATTCTCCAGTCTCTTGGGAGAGACTAAGTTGAGGCAGAGAAACTTCAGCTGCTCCACCTCTTGGGACCCCAGGTTGGAGTCGATCATCAGAAGCATCTCACGAAAGCTCGCGTGACAGTTTTTATCTGAACTCATACATTGACCTTGAGATGTCATGGCCAGCCTGAAAGAGACAGAGAGCTAGGGCAGGGCATTAGAGAATGAGGACATATTTCACCCTGACTTCCCGGGCCCTCCCCAGCTTCTGGTCTCCTCTGTTCCTGACATCAGACTTTCCCAGAAGTGCTGAAAATACAAGTTGCTGTGAGGCTACATCAAAAGTCAACATGCTGAGGCCAGAGGATCACTTGAGCCCAGTAGTTTGAGACCAACCTGGGCAGCAAAACCTCGTCTCTACCAAAAAAAAAAAAAAAATTAAAAATTAGTCTGTTATGGAGGAGCATGCCTGTAGTCACAGCTACTTGGGAGGCTGAGGTGGAAGAATCACCTGAGCCCAGCAGGTCAAGGCTGTGGTAGCCATGATCGTGCCACTGCACTCCAGTCTAGGTAACAGAGTGAGACTTCAATTTAAAAAACAAAAGTCAACAGTCCAGAAAACCTCACCCCAACACTTGCAAGTTACCTTTTAGGAGGTTTGGAGGGAGTTTTTTGTTTTGTTTTGTGGGGAGGTGGAGTTTGTTTTTTCTTTGGGGCTTTGGGCTTTGTTGTTGTTATTGTTGTTGTTGTTACTGGAGTTTTTTGTTGTTTTTTAGTAGGAGTCTCACTCATTCGCCCAGGCTGGAGTGCAGTGGTATGATCACAGGTCTCCACAGCCTTAAAGTCATAGGCTCAGGTGATTGTCCCACCTCAGCCTCCCAATGGGACTACAGGCACACTGCCACACCCAGCTAATTATTTGATTTGTTGTAGAGATAAGGTCTCGCCATGTTGCCCAAGCTGGTCTCAAACCCCTGGGCTCAGGCAGTCCTCTCCCCTATGCCTCCCAAAGTGCTGGGATTATAGGTGTGAGTCACTGTGCCTCGCTGGAGGGAGTTTTTACTGGAACTTAATTTATCTAGACTTCTCCCAAATCAAAACATCCTGGTGGAAGAAAGTCAAGAGGAAGGAGCTAAGTCAATTAAGTTTCTTTCTTTCTTTTTTTTTTTTGAGTTGGAGTCTCACTCTGTCACCCAGACTGGAGTACAGTGGCCACTCCCGGCCACCACAGCCTCGACCTGCTGGGCTCCGGCGATCCTTCCGCCTCAGCCTTCCAAGTAGCTGGAACTACAGACGCGCGCTACCACACCCGGCTCATTTTGATTTATTGTAGAGATGAGGGCTTGCCAACTTGATTTATTGTAGAGATGAGGGCTTGTCAAGTTGCCCAGGCGGGTCTCGAACCCGCAGGCTCAGGCAATTCACTCACCTCAGCCTCCCAAAGGCAAAGGGATTACAGGCTGAGCCACCGAGCCTGGCCATCAATTAAGTTTCTCTGGCAACCTAGTTGGAGCTCTTAAACCTCAACCTAGTTGGAGTTCTTAAACCTCAAATTCATTTTCTCCAAATGGCAGAAATAGAACTTGGATCTATGCTTTAAGTTTTAGAAACACAGTATTGAGGGGAGTTAACCTTCTGAAGTATCTGCCAACCCAAGGACACTGAGGTACCACAAGGAATGTTTGGTATATCCTTAACTTCAGACTGCTACCCGTAAGGGGGCAGGCCTTTATCTCACAGAAAGGGAGCCATTGCCCCAGATCCCAGAAGGAAAGGGTGGTTTTAGACAAGAGTTGCTCAAATCAGTGTAGGAAGTTACAAATTTCTTGAGTCACTATTTCCACCCAACTAGTTCATAGGCAATGGTATTTTCTACACTACATTTCATTCTAATCAGAGGAACAACGCATTTGATAAAATTTTCATTGTGATATCATTTATTCTATAAGAACTTGAGGTATATATTCATTACACAGGACTCGTCTACTTTTAGAAACAAACTTCCTGGTTTTTAATTAACTTTCATTCCCCCCTCATCCCTACCCCCGCATGGCAAAGAAATCCAGACAGAAATAGAAACAATGCCCTTGCTGATGAGTTTTTGCAATTTTCTAAAACAGGAGATTGAAAAGGTCAGAGCATGAGACCCTGGGCGGTGTCAAGTACATACCTTCAGATCAAGTTCCACCAATCCTCTGCTGGTAAACGGTTCTCGAGGAAGCACCTAAAAAACAACGTGTTAAAGAAATTAGAATCCTCTCGCGCCTCCAAGGTCCGAGGAAGCTTCGGTTTGCGCGGGATGAGAATCCAGGGCTTGCCTAGCTTGAGTGAAGAGTGGCTCTTCTGGTCCGGGCAGATGCTATTAATGCCCTGGTGATGTCATCACTGCCTGCCTGCCTGCCTTTTCCCCCCTCACCCTTCCCTGTGGGTGAAAACAACCCTGACAAACAGCGTCTCCTAACGGTAGATGTTCCCAGGAAACACGAAAGGCTCCTAGAAATGAACTCCCCCGGAAGCTGCTCAGTGTTCCAGCCTTGCCTTTGGACCTTGGTTTTCGTGGTAAGTCAGAAAGGGAAGTATTGATTTTCCTAACCATCTCCTTCCCCAAACTCAATCTTTTTTTTTAGATTAAAACCTAGCTGGAGTGCAGTGCCATAATCATGTCCCATTGCAGCCTCATCCTCCTAGCCTCAAGTGATCCTCCCACCTCAGCCTCCCAAAGTGCTGGAATTATAGGAGTAAGCCACTGCACATGCATTTCACTTAACCTTTAAAATAAAGTCAAAAGACTGGGTGTGATGGCTCATGCCTGTAATCCCAGCACTTTGGGAGGCAGAGGCAAGAGTATCGATCTCTTGAGACCAGGAGTTAGAGACTAGACTGGGCTACATAGCAAACCCCCATCTCTATGAAAATTAAATAAATAAGCAAAATAAGGCAAAAAAGTTCATGAAATGGCAGTAAGTCTCCCTTAAACCTTTCTTAAGTCAATCTGCAAATACACAAATTAAAATTTTAAAAGATAAGTCGGGCTCAGTGGCTCACACCTGTAGTCCCAGCACTTTGAGAGGCCAAGAAGGGAGAATCGCTTGAGCCCAGGAGTTCAAGAACAGCCTAGGCAACATAGGGTGATCTCATCTCTACAAAAAAAAAAAAAAAAAATACAAAAATTAGTTGGGTATTGTGGCCCACACCTGTAGTTCCAGCTACTTAGGAAGTTGGGCAGAAGGATGGCCTGAGCCCAGGAGGTTGAAAAGCTGTGGTGAGCCAGGATGGCACCACTGCACTCCAGCCTGGGCAGCAGAGTGAGACCCTGTCTCAGAAATCAAAGATACAAAAGTGGACATTTGAAGTTATTTGCAAGGGACTCACTCAGTTAATGGTGGAAAAAACTGACACAGCCTGCTTTCAAAGCACATTCAATCCACCTGAGGGAGCTTGAGCATGTTATTTCTAATAAGAAAAACAATGCCAATAGTTAGAGAAACTACTATGTGCCAGACAAGGACATTTACAAATATGTACTCATTTCACCATCCCACCAACCATCTAAGATAAAAACTGTTACAATTAACATGAACATTAAGGCACAGAAAGGTTAAGTATTATAATTTGCCCAAGGTTACAGAGATAGAGCCAAGAATTTTTTTTTTTTGAGGAGGGAGTTGGAGTCTCACTCTGTCATCCGGACTGGAATGCAGTGGCACCCTCCCAGCCACTGCAGCCTCGACCTGCTGAGCTCCGGCGATCCTTCCTCCTCAGTTGTCCCAAGTACCTGGAACTCCAGGCAGGTGCCATGACTCCCAGCTAATTTTTGGATTTTTTGTAGAGACAAAGTCTCGCCAAGTTGCCCTGGGTTCAGGTAATCCTCTCACCTCAGCCAAAATTGCTGGGATTACAGGCTTGAGCCACTACACCCGGCCCAAAGAGGCAAGACTTAAACCAACATGTTTGACTCTATGTCACTACAATATAATTAAGCTAAGTCAAATGTGCAGTGCTCTGGAAAGAGGTACAGAATCTTAAAAGAGGTACAGAATCTTAGAAGGATGTTTTATCTCTGGACAGAAGCAAGATTTGCAATGGTTTTTTTGGGGGGGGGCTGGGTTGGAGTCTTACTCTGTCACCCAGACTGGAGTGCAATGGCCGTTCCCGGCCACTGCAGCCTCGACCTGCTGGGCTCCGGCGATCCTTCCGCCTCAGTCTTCCAAGTAGCTGGAATTACAGGTGCGCGCTACCACGCCCGGCTAATTTTTGATTTATTGTAGAGATGAGGGCTTGCCAAGTTGCCCAGGCGGGTCTCGAACCCGCGGGCTCAGGCAATCCACTCACCTCAGCCTCCCAAAGCACGTGATTACAGGCTGAGCCACTGAGCCCAGCTTGCAATGCTTTGATTAGCAAATGTGTTCGAGTGTCCCTTCCACATCCCTG
Organism: Carlito syrichta; assembly: GCF_000164805.1. Lineage (NCBI taxonomy): Eukaryota > Metazoa > Chordata > Mammalia > Primates > Tarsiidae > Carlito > Carlito syrichta. Next base: position 391,570 of record NW_007258109.1, on the reverse strand, counting down.
ACATCTTCCAGAGAACTTCTGTGCTTAAGAAAGAAAAGTCCCACACAACCACACACTGCATACCAGGTCTACTTTCAGGGGGTGACAGGACTCACTAGAAGCCCAAATTTCACATGCATGCACTTTGCTTGGGTATTAAATCCTCACATGCACCCTACAACTCTAAAATAAAATAAAAGAAATAGCCCACATGAAGGGCCTGGACCACAGTCGACACTTAAGTGTGGAGATGATTATTATTACTACTGTTATTCAAAAGCATAATAAACCTTTCTCTAGAACATCTTGGGAAAAAAAAGAAAGACAAGCCCTCTGGTAATGTTGCACAATGATAATGTACTTAATGCCACTTGATTGTACCCTTAAAAGTGGTTAACATGGCCGGGCACAGTGGCTTATACCTGTAGGCCCAGTGATTTGGGAGGCTGAGGTGGCAGGATCATTTGAGGCTGGGAATTGAAGCCTGTAGAGAGCTAAGATTCCACCACCACCCTCTAGCCTGGATGACAGAGTGAGACTCTGTCTCTAACAAAAGAAAAAGTAATAAAATAACAGGACAGTGTTGTTGTTTTTTTAATGAAGATAGCATCTAATCAGGACTTTGAGCTGAGCTATTTCTGGCATAGGTGCAGATCCAATAAGGTGTCTGCGTTTGTCACCATGGCCTCAAGAGAGACAGGCCCAGAGCCCAATACCACCCACAGTCAGAGCACCCTACGGGCCATGCCTAGCTCTCACCGGCTCTGCATAGAAGAGAAGGCCACTCGGATCCAGCCTGCCTGCAACATACCAGCCCCTAAGGGACCTCGGCTACTCAAGAAACACAAAGCAAGGGTGCGCCAAAACCTGAAATTCCACCAAGACTACAGAAAAAATAAAAAACAAGAACAGACTGAGGACTGGAGGAGGAGAGAGGAACATTTTTGAAAAGGCCAGGAAAAAGGAAGAGGAGAGGAAGGTATCTGGAGGAGTCCCGGAAGAAGGAGGGGAGGACAAGGAGAGGAGGGCATCTGGAGGAATCCAGGGAGGAGGAGGAGGAGGAAGAGAGGATGAGGGCATCTGGAGGAACCTGGGAGGAAGAGTCAGAGAGGAAGGCTCTGGAGGACTCTTGCGAGGTCACATGGTGTGTGGCGTGTGGTGTGTGTTGTGGGATGCGTGACTGTGTAGTGGAGAGTGTATTGTGTGGCGTTGAGGGGTGTGGTTGCCATTGTGGTATGTGGCCTTGCGTTCTGTGGTGTGTGTTGTGAAGTGTGTGATGTGGAGTGTGTGGTGTGAGGTATGTGATGTCTGGTGTATGGTCTGGGATGTGTGGGGTATGTCAGCTGTAGCTGCCTGGTGTGTGAAGCGTGGCTGTGTGGTGTGGAGTGTGGGGTGTGTGGTTGTTTGTAGTGTGTGGTATGTGGTGTAGGGTATATGGAGTGTAAAATGTGCCTGTGTGGTGTGGAGTGTGTGGTGTGGAGTATGTGGTGTGGGGTGTGTGGTTGTGTGGTTGTGTGGTGTGTGGTATGTGGAATGACCTTCATTTCCCTCCTGTGCCCTCACTGCCACACACCACACAGCCACACACCCCACACTGCATACCCCACACCACACAGCCACACATCATACACCACACACCCCACACCTCACATCACACAGCTACACACTAGACACACACACCACACACTTCATATCATACACCGCACACCATACACCACACAGCCTCACACTAGTCACTACACACCACACACCACACACTCCACAGCAGCACTCCACAGTCACGCACCATAGCCACTGAGGTTCCCTCCAGGGCCCTGAGGGCCGAGTGGAGAGTAGTTTTCCCCTGGACTCAGTTCCAGCAGCCTTCACACACACACACACACACACACACACACACACACACACACACACACACACACACCCACATGCTTCTGTGCGCGCACATACACACACGCCAGTCACCCCGCCCTGCACAAGGCTGTTGCCCACTTACCCAGCTCTGCACCTGCTACCCTACTCCCTTGTCCCAGGATGTTGCACCCTGGGCTTTTAGCAGGGCCCTCTCTGCTGCAGAGGGCCCTGGGGGACTCCCCTGGTCCCAGAGGGGGCCGAGCCCCACGTCATTCCGGTGGCACCCCCAGCCTCTGGGCCTGGCAGCATCAGATGTGGCCCAGGCAGGGTGCTTGGCCCCAGCCAAGCTGGATCTCGGTCATACACAGGGCTCACATCCACTGTCCATCCTTCCTTCCTTCCCTCCTTCCCTTACCCCTGCACCAGATGGGACAGTCCAGGAAGGCAGGCAAGAGGGGCCTGAGCCTCCACCTCTCCTCACAGGAGTCCCAGCCCCCTTTGCCCTCAGCCTGGGGTCTGTGTCTACACTGCAGGGATGAGGAGGCAGAGGCGCCTATGGGCCAGGGGAGGCCCAGATTCCCTGTCCAGCTACCTGAGTGGGCTGGGGCTGCTCACCTATCCCACCTGCTTCCGCCCCTCCTGGGACAGCCCCCCAACCAAGAGCAAGCCCCGCTGGCCCCAGGCCTGCCTCGTGTTCCTCCCGCCCCAGGTGCTGGCCTGCCTTAGCTCATAAACAGTCTCTGACCCATCGCCTGAGTTCTTGTTCAAAGCTTCATCCTCTGACATCCCCCACTGCTCCTGCCACCAGTGCCAAATGCTCATCCTGATGCCTCCTGTTCTGCATACCTTCCCCTCTCCCAAGATGCTCTTTAGGAGAAGGGGTCTGAGGCACAGCAGGCTGGGTTACCCCCTAGGATGCTACGGCAGAGTGAGGATGGGCCCCCAATGGACCACGAAGAGTGTAGGCGCCATCTTCCCTGCCTATTCTATCGGGGCAGGGATGGCCATTATTTGTCCAAGCTGAGGCTACTCCTCCGGTTTCTAATGTGCAGTGTCAACAGAAAAGTCTTTGGTAAGTTAAATTTAACAGAGTTTAACTGAACAAAGAACACTGGCGAATCAGGCAGATTCAGAGAGATTCTAGCACAGCCCCGTAGTGGAGAAGATTTGTGGAAAGATCAAGAAAAGTGACCTACAGAAAGCAGAAGTGAGGGTCAGAAGTGACCCTCTTTAGGGGAAGGGGTCTGAGACACAGCAGAAGTGAGGGTCAGAAGTGACCATGGAGTGGTAACTGCTTGTATTTGCCTTATTTCAACAGGGTTTGAGCAGTTGGCCTGTGATAGGCCCAAACACGGTGATTGGCACAAGAGTAGTCAATTTCCATGTCCAGTTAGGTAGCAGTTCACTGTGTGAAAGACCTTGGTGCTAAACTTGAAATATGAAAAGAGGCAGCTTTAGGCTAAACATAATTCAACAGCAATTACTTAAATTTTTAAAAAAAATATCCTTTCCTGCCAGGCGCAGTGGTTCATGCCTATAATCCAAGCATTTTGGGATGCTGAGGTGAGAGGACTGCCTGAGCCCATGGGCTCGAGACCAGCCTGGGCAACTTGGCGAGACCTCATCGCTACAATTAATCCAAAAATTAGCTGGGCATGGTGGCGTGTGCCTGTAGTTCCAGCTACTTAGAGGGCTGAGGCAGAAGGATCACCTGAGACCAGCCGGTCGGAGGCTGCGGTGGCCGGGAGCATGCCACTGCTCTCCAGCCTGGGCGACAGAGTGAGACTCCAACTCAAAATAAATAAAATCCTTTCCTGGAAAAAATAAAAATAAAAAATAAAGGTCAAGAAAGACAAGCCCTAAATCTTCATCTTCTTTTCAGTTGTTCTGTTATAAATATTTCATTCCTGGAGCCTTCTGGGGAGGCAATTTGGTGAAACTATTGCTCTTTCTCTCACCCTGTCCATAAAGTACATGCATTTGATTTTCAACTTTGATTCAAGAATATTAAATACTCACCAAGTATTTCCTCCCCAAAAAGCACTGAGTTGGGCACAATTGAAAAGCAAATGGGAATAAAACCTGTGCCCACCTTCCATAATAACTGTGGCTGTGCGTCCTATGGTTTGTTTCTAGACCCTTCTCTGATGAACTCTCCTACAACTCTCAGTCTTCGTTGGTGTTATTTTCTGCGTTCAAGGGATGATGAAACCTAACAGGTCTCTGACTCTAAATCCCTAGCTCTTGACCCTGACAACTGCTGCTGGTGACTCACTAGGACGTTATGCAGAATCTGTGACCTCTGGGCAGGGTGTGGCGATGCTTCAGTGAGACTCCACCTCAGTGCAGCAGGAACCTCTGGGAGTAAGGGACAGTCCCCACAGGCTTGCTTTGGGGAAGAAGGTGTTTGACTGAGGCCTGGAAGAAAAGCTAGACTAGAGACCCGGGAAGTAAAACCCAAGCTTGATCCTAGTCCTTCCAGTACCCCCAGGAAACATTCGAGCCAAGTGGCAGAGATGGGTCTCCACGGTGTAAACATTGAGCTCACCCTGTCCCACTGCCTCCTATGAGGATCCAGTGACTGCGGGCATGCTGTTGGTGAGTTGACCACAGTGGACTAGACACTGCCTACTATCGCTTTCCTGGTGGGCTGCAGTGTACTGAGTCTAACGAAGGGCCAATCAAAATCTTGATGAACTTTTTTTTTTTTTTGAGTCAGAGTCTCACTCTGTCAACCAGACTGCAGTGCAATGGCACGCTCATGGTCACTGCAGCCTCAACCTGCTAAGCTCAGGCAATCCTTCTGCCTCAGCCTTCCAACTAGCTGGAACTATAGGCATACACCACCACGTCCAGTTTATTTTTTGATTTATTGTAGAGATGAGGTCTTACCAAGTTGCCCAGGCTGGTTTTGAACCCCTGGACTCAGTCAATCCTTGGGCCTAGGTCTCCCAAAGTACTGGGATTACAGGCTTGAGCCACCATGCCCAACCTTGATGACCTTTTATAGAAGTGGGTGACAAACAGGAAATACCTGTTTCTTGTGCAGGCCTGTGGTCTCTCCCTCTCTCTCTCCTCTCTTTTTCTTTTCTTTTCTTTTCTTTTTTTTTGAGTCAGAGTCTTACTCTGTCGCCCAGGCTGGAGTGCAGTAGCACAATCACCTCTCACCACAGTCTCAACTGCTGGGCTCAGGCAATCCTTCCACCTCAGCCTCCTAAGACGCTGGGACTACAGGGGCACACCACCATGCCCCACTATTTTTTTTGTTAGAGACCAGACTGATTTTGAACTTTCAGGCTCAAGTGATCCTCCCGCCTTGGCCTCCCAAGATGCTAGGATTCCAGGCTAAGCCACTGCACCCGGCATTTCCCTGTAGTCCCACCTCCGGAGGGATGCTTGCTGCAGTGTCGGTTGTCCTTTACATCCAGACTCTGGTCCAAGTGCCCTGCCCTCTGCTCAGGGAGACTTGATAAGAGCAAAGACTGCCATAGTGGTGGGGAAAGAGGAAGGGGCCTCCTGGCTGGAGAGGAGCTCCGCGCTGAAACTCCTGCCCCAGCCCCTGGGAGTCCTCAGGAAGACCTGAGGTGGCAGGTCCTAGGCTCACCACGCATGACTTCCAGGACTCCTTTCCCTCCACTTCCTTTTTGCTCCGTTCGTTTATCCAGACCTTCCCAGAGCCGTGGTCTATGGGAGTAGAGTGAAGCTAAGCTAAGGGTTCCACAGAGATTTTCCAATAGTGAACTGGCAGGAGACCGTAGCTAGACAAGGAAAATTCGACCAGGGCTGGGAGCGAAAGGGCCGAGACTATAGTCCCAGCTACTCGGGAGGCTGAGTGGGGAGGATCGCTTGGGCCCAGGAGTCTGAGGCTGCTGTGAGCTGTGATCGTGCCACTGCATACTGTATTCCAGCCTGGGTAACAGAGAAAGACCTTGTCTCAAAAAAAAAACAACAAAAAAAACAGTGACCCATCAACTGAAGAGAAACAGCTGGGTAGTTCTGGGGTGACACAAACCTCAAAGCCCCACAAGATGGCAGTATTTCTTAAAAGAGTTAAATTTAGCTTGGCTGGGGAACTGGGTGGGTGTGGTTAAATTCAAGTAAAATATTTTTTAATGCTGCTTTTAAAAACAGAATAAAAAGATAAGGGCAGAAAGTCCTTTCATTTCGAGGTGGGTTTGTTGTTTCTAGGACAAAAAAAAAAATAGGGGGAAACTGCCTTAGTATTTGATGTAATAGATTTTCAAAAGGGAAACATGACAGAGCCTCATCTATTTTTTTTTTTTTTTTTGAGTTAGAGTCTCATTCTGTCGCCCAGGCTAGAGTGCAGTGGCACGCTCACGGCCACCACAGCCTCGACCTGCTGGGCTCAGGTGATCCTTCCGTCTCAACCTTCCAAGCAGCTGAAACTATGCCCAGTTAATTTTTTTAATTATTATTATAGAGATAATGTCTCACCAAGTCGAACCTGTGGGCTCAGGCAATCCTCTCACCTTGGCCTCCCAAAGTGCTAGGATAATAGGTGTGAGCCACCACACCCAGTCAGCCTCATCTATAAAAAACCACAATGAGGCAAGTGACAAGAAATGTCACTGATGTCGATGCATGCAAAGGGAGTTCAGTTAAGATGTTAATACACCCTAAATTGATCCATATATCCAGTGCAATCACTATCAAGGGGCCCTTCACATGCATTCCACTACATACATTGGCAAACTAATCCTACAAGTTACATAAAAATTAAAGAAAATGTAGACCCAAGATAACCAAAACTATTTTGCAAAAGAACAGCAAGCTGGGCATGGTGGCTCATGCATGTAATCCCAGCACTTTGGGGCGGAGGTGAGAAGACTGCCTGAGCCCAGGTGTTCAAGACCAGCCTAGGCAACTTGGTGAGACCTTGCCTCTGCAATACATTTTTTTTTTTTTTTGAGTTGGAGTCTCACTCCGTCGCCCAGACTGGAGTGCAGTGGCACGCTCCAGGCCACCGCAGCCTCAACCCACTGGGCTCCGGTAATCCTTCTTCCTCACCCTTCCAAGTAGCTGGAACTACAGGCACGCGCTAACATGCCCGGTTAATTTTTGATTTATTGTAGAGATGAGGTCTCGCCAAGTTGCCTGGGCGGGTCTTGAACCCGTGGACTCAGGCAATCCACTCACCTCGGCCTCCCAAAGCGCCGGGATTACAGGTTGAGCCCGCGGGTTCAAGACCCATGGGTTCAAGACCCGAGCCCGGCCAATAACTTTTAAAAAAATAATAAGTTAGCCGGGCGTGGAGGCATGTGCTGTAGTTCCAGCTATTTGGAAGGCTGAGGTGGAAGGATTGCCTGAGCTCAGCAGAACGTGGCTGCGGTGACCGTTGAGCATGCCATTGCACTCCAACTTGGGCAACAGTGAAACTCCAACGCAAATAAAAGACAGAAAGAGAGAGAAAGAAAAAGAACAGCAAAGTTGGAGGACCACACTTCTCAATTTCAAGACTTACTACAAATTGTCAAGGCAGTGTGCTACTGGCATAGGATAGACAGATCAAGAGAACAGAATTGAGTCCAGAAATAAACCCTTACATTTATAGTCAGTTGATTTAGTTAGGATGAGGATGGCAAGATAATTAAATGAGGGAAAAATCTTTTAAATAAGTGGGGCTGAGACAAGTGGATATAAGACAAGTGGATATAAGAATGAGATTGGGCTGGGAGTAATGGTTCACATCTGTAATCTCAGCACTTTGGGAGGCCGAGGTTAGGTTGAGCCCAGGAGTTCAGCCTGGGCAACACAGCGAGAATGCATCTCTACAAAACATAGAAAAATTAGCCAAGCACACGCCTATAGTCCCAACCACTCAGGAGGCTGAAATGGAAGAATTGCCTGAGCCCAGGAGGTGAAAGGCTGTAGTGAGCCATGATTGTGCCTAGCGCTTTAGCCTGGGTGACAGAGTGAGACCCTGACTAAAAAAAAAAAAAAAAAAAAAAAAAAGAATGAGTTTGAGCCCTTACCTCATGCCATATACAGAGAAATAACTCAAAAAGGATCAAAGAGCTGAGATCTTTAGAAGAAAACACAGGTGTGATGTTTCATAACTTTGGATTAAGCAGTGATTTTTTATGTGACACCAAAACACAAGCAACAAAATTAAAAAACAGATCAATTGAGCTTCATAAAAATTTAGAACTTTTGTACTGTAAAGAACACTATCCAGGCTGGGCTCGGTGGCTCAGCCTGTAATCTTAGCACTTTGGGAGGCTGAGGTAAGCGGATTGCCTGAGCCCGCAGGTTCAAGACCAGCCTAGCAACTTGGCAAGACCTCATCTCTACAATAAATAAAAAATTAGTCAGACACAGGAGTATGCCTGTAGTTCCAGCTACTTGGAAGGCTGAGGCAGAAGGATTGCCTGAGCCTGGCAGGCTGACGCTGGGGTGGCCATGAATGTGCCACTGCACTCCAGTCTGGGCAACAGAGTGAGACTCCAACTCAAAAAAAAAAAAGAACATTATAACACTATCCAGAAAGCGAGAAGACTACGATCTACAGAATGGGAGAAAATATTTGCAATTATTTATTACAAATAAATATTATTTATTTGCTTGTTTATTTATTTATCTGATAAGAGACTAGTATCCAAAATATAAAAAGAATACATGGCTCAGTGGCCTGTAATGCCAGCATTTTGGGAGGAAAATGTGGGGAGATTGCTTGAGGCCAAGAGTTCAGGCCCCATCTCTACAAAAAAAATTTAAAAGTTAGCTGGGTGTGATGGCACATGCCTGTAGTACCAGCTACTCAGGAGGCTAAGGCAGAAGGATCACTTGAAGTCAGGAATTTGGGGCTACAGTGAGATATGACTGAGCCACTGAACTCCACCCTGATGACAGAATGAGATCCTGTCTCAAAAAGGGGGGGGGAGGTTTAAATTAAAGAAAAAAAAAATTTACAACTCAACAATAGAAAGACACATAGTCCAGTTTAAAAATAAGAAGGGCTCTGAACAGATATTTCTCCAAAGAAGATACACAAATGACCGATAAGCACATGAAAATAGGCTCATGGGGAGACACCTCTTATCAACAAGGGTGCCTGAACGAAGCATATTTGTATACCTAACCCTTAACTGTACCCCACAATATCATAATAAAAAATGTCAATTAAAATAAAAATAAAAAAAGAAAATAAGCTCAACATCATTAGTCATCATGGAAATGCAATTAAAGCCACAATGAGATACCACATCACACCCAGCTGGATGGTTATAATAAAAAAAAAAGACAAACAATAACAAGTGTTGGCAAGACTGAGAAATTGAAAACCTTGGACACTGCTGGTGGGAATACAAAATGACACCTCCACTTTGGAGAGCAGTTTGGCAGTTTCTCAAAAAGCTAAACATAGAGCTACTATATGACTGAGAAATCCCACTCCTAAGTATATGCCCAGGAGAACTGAAAACACATAGCCACACAAAAACTTGTACATAAATATTCACGGCAGCATCATTCATAAAGGCCGAAAAGTGGAAACAACTCAAATTCCCATCAATCGATGAATAGGTAAACAAATTTGCTATAGCCACACATTATTCAGCCATAAAAAGAAATGAAGTGCTGGGTACATTCTACGGCATTGGTGAACTTGAAAACATTATGCTAGGTGGAAGATGTCAGACACAAAAGGACACATGTTATTTATTTGTTTGTTTGTTTGTTTATCGAGTAGGAGTCTCACTTTGTCACCCAGGCTGGAGTGCAGTGGCACGCTGCCCACTGTTGCCGCCTTGACCTACAGGGCACAGGTAATCCTTCTGCTTCAGCCTCCCAAGTAGCCAAAACTACAGGCATGCACCACCACATCCGGCTAATTTTTGTTTATTTATTGTAGAGACGAAGTCTCACCATGTTGCCCAGGCTGGTCTCAAACCCTCAGGCTCAGGAAATCATCTCGCCTCGGCCTCCCAAAGTGCTGGGATTATAGACATTAGCTACTGTACCCGGCTAACACGTTTGTTTGATTTGTTTTTATAAAATATCCATAACAAGCAAATCCAGAGACAGAAAATGAATGACTTGTTGCCAGAGGGCGGAGCAAGGGGAACAATAGAGTGACAGGATGGAGTTTCTTTTCAGGTAGATAGAAATGTTCTGGAATTAGATAGTGGTAGTGATTGCACAATTCTGCTGATAGACCAAAATCACTGAATCTTACACTTTTTTTCTTCTTTTTTTTTGAGTTGGAGTCTCACTCTGTCACCCAGACTGGAGTGCAGTGGCCGCTCCCGGCCACCGCAGCCTCGACCTGCTGGGCTCCGGCGATCCTTCCGCCTCAGCCTTCCGAGTAGCCGGAATTACAGGTGTGCGCTACCACGCCCGGCTAATTGTTTGATTTATTGTAGAGGTGAGGTCTCGCCAAGTTGCCCAGGAGGGTCTCTAACCCGCAGGCTCAGGCAATTCACTCACCTCGGCCTCCCAAAGCGTGGGATTACAGGTTGAGCCACCGAGCCCGGCCGAATCTTACACTTTTAAAAGAGTAAATTTCATGGCATGTGAATTATGTTTCAACAAAAAGAAGAAAGGGAGACCTAGGATATGTCCCAATCCCATGCCACAAATGACTTAAATCTACCTGAAATGGTCTTGGTGGCTCACATCTACCCAGCACTTTGGGAGACCAAGGCAGGAGGATTGCTTGAGCCTAGGAGTTTGAGACCAGCCAGGGCAGCGTAGTGAGACCTCATCTCTACAAAAAATTAAAAAATTAGCTAGGCATGGTGGTGCATGCCTATTGTCCTAGCTACTCAGGAGGCTGAGGTAGGAGGATCACCTGAACTCAAGAGGTCGAGGCTATGGTGAGTCATGATTGTGTCACTGCCTTTCAGTCAGGAAGACAGTGAGAGCCCAACTCAAAAAAAAAAAAAGACTAAGTCAATAATATTAATAGTTTGAATTCTGTCCAGCACACTGCCTGCTAAAGTAAGATACAATATGTGAAAATATTTCATAAAAGTTAAAGAGACCAATCATTTCTACTTTAATTCCTTCATTAATTCACTCAATATATGGAGAACCTAAAAAACTGGATTTTTTTTTTTGAGTTGAAGTCTCACTCCATCACTCAGACTGGAATGAAGTGGCACATTCACGGCCACCCCAGCATTGACCTGCTGGGCTCTGGCAATCTTTCCACCTCAGCCACACCCGGTTAATATTTTTTTTATTGTAAAAAAAAATTTTTTTTTTTTATTGCGCCTAGTTGCCTAGGCTGGTCTCGAACTCGTGGGCTCAGGCAATCCACTTGCCTTGGCCTCCCAAAGTGCTGGGATTACAGACTGAGCCACCAAGGCTGGCCAAAACTGGAATTTATTTGTAAAAAATTGTGTATTTACTCTTACACGTTTAAACTTCAGTCACATTCAAAGTACTCTCCATTTGATGCAATACACCTATTGAGGTGTTTTTTCCACTGCTCGAAATAGTTTTGGAATTCATCAGTTTGGACGCCTTTTAATGCCTCTGCCATTTTTTGCTTCACCTCTTCCACATCTGTAAAATATTTCCCTTTGAGGACTTTTTTTCACCCAGGGAAACAAACAAAAAAAGCCACTTGGGATGAGATTGGGTAAATAAGGAGGGTGGGACATAGGGGTCATGCCATTTTTAGTCAAAAACTAAACACTCAGCGTGGTGTGAGCAGGTGCACTCTTAAATCGTCCATCATGAAATGGGCAAACGCGTTGAAAGAATCTCCACAAAAAATTCACTGAAGCTGACCACAGCCTCTCACAACAACTCTAGCTGGTACACTGTACCGATGGGTTCCTGGAACACTTATCTATGAGGGGAAGCCTGCATTGCAAGGGGTCCACCTTTTTAAAGATAATTCCAAGTTGGGCTTGGTGGCTCAGCCTGTAATCCCGCACTTTGGGAGGCTGAGGTGAGTGGATTGCCTGAGCCCGCGGGTTCGAGACCCACCTGGGCAGCAAGACCTCATCTCTACAATAAATCAAAAAATCAGCCGGGCGTGGTAACGCATGCCTGTAATTCCGGCTACTTGGAAGGCTGAGGCGGAAGGATTGCTGGAGCCCAGCAGGTCGAGGCTGCGGTGGCCGGGAGCGGCCACTGCACTCTAGTCTGGGTGACAGAGTGAGACGCCGACTCAAAAAAAAAAAAAAGACCAGCCTGGACAACATAGCAAGACCTCACCTCTACTAAAAAAAGAAAAATTAGCTGATCATGGTGGCGTATGCCTGTAGTGCAAGCTACTCAGGAAGCTGAGACAGAAGGGTCGCCTGAGCCCAGGTCAAGGTTGCTATGAGCCACAACTGTGCCACTGCAAAACAGCCTAGGTGACAGACTCCAACTCAAAAAAAAAAATTTTTTAAGGGAACTTCAGCATGAGATACCAAGTGGAAAGAAATCATAGTGGAGGTTCACATGAAATAGTAATTCTGGCCAGGCTGAGTGGCTCAGCCTGTAATCCCAGCATTTTGAGAGGCTGAGGCGAGTGGATTGCCTGAATCCATGTGTTCAAGACCAGGCTGGACAACTTGGTGAGACCTCGTCTCTACAATAAATAAAAAATTAGCTGGGCATGATAGTGTGCGCCTGTAGTTCTGGCTACTTGTAAGGCTGAGACAGAAGAATTGTTGGAGCCCAGCAGGTTGACGCTGGGGTGGCTGTGCGCATGCCACTGTACTCCAGCCTGGGAGACGGAGTGACTCGGACTCGGACTCAAAAAAAAAAAATAGTAGTTCTACTCAGAAGAGACAGTAATTCCAGCTGAAGAGACAACTGACTTCATGGAGGATGGAAGGATATAGTAACTGGATGGGGCCTTGAAGTATGGTTAGATTTTGGAGATATGGAGATGTGGGGTAAGGTGGGAGGTCAGGATGGTCCAGAAAGATTCAACTACAAGGACAAAGACCCAGAGGCAGGAGCTAGGAGCTGTCCAGTCTGACTGAGCTAACAGTGTTTGGAGGGGAATCTTGAAGAAGCTGACCATGGAGATACTAATTACACAAAGCAAAAAAGGCTTTGGACATTGTACGAGCCACAGTCTGACTGAGTTCACATTGGAAGAGTCTTGAAGGCTTCCAAGAAGGGCGTGACAAAGCTGTGCTTAGCAAGACTGTTCAGGTTGCAGTGTATGAAATTGCTGTAGGCTTGAAAGGCTGCAGCAAGGCCAGTGAGAAGACCATTGTCATAGTCAAGGAGCAGTGATGGAGACAGAGGAAGTGTGATGCTAGAGATAGGTGGGAAAGACATCACAGATATACAGCCAGCCTGATGTCCAAATGAGCTGGCTGTAGACACACATAAGAGGGTGGGCCCAGGTGAGAATGACATTCTGGGGATGTCGTTAACTGAAATTAGAGACCAGGGCAGGAGATTTGAAGTGAGGCTTCTTCTGTGTTTGGTGGATAAAGAGTTTAAGGTGCTGCAGGGAAAATCAAGTGGAAAAGTCTGCCTGGAAGTTGCAAGGTAAGACTCAAACTTGAAGATCGGAGTCTGGGCTAGAAATATCCATCCTGGAGTCCCTGGCATAGGAGTAGTCATTGAAACCACAAGCTTGTCAAAAGAGAAAATATAAAGAGAGAAAACAAAGGAGTGATCCTTGGGAACATCCACATTTGGGGATCAGGAGAAGAGAGATATCAGAAAGTCTGGGTAAGACTTCCCAATACCCTAGAAAAGCAAAGAGGGAGCAGTGGTCCCTTAGAATCTCAGGACCACTGGTTTGGTAACCTGGATCTTGAAGATTTGGTGGAATGGTAAGATACATAAGGCAGGGAAGTATGAAGTAATGGGAAAGGAGGAAGTGGAGGAGTATAAACTAGTCTAAGGTTGGCATAGGACAGTAGTTTGAAGGAGAGGGAGTTATTTGATAGAGGAAGTTGAGCTTGTTTTTAGGCAAAAAGATCAAAGAGAGAAAGAGACAAGACAGTTGGAATAATGCCCAATCTTGGAAGAAGAATAATCCACCCCACAGAGGGACTGAGAAGGAATAAGAACGCTAAATCAGCTGGGCACAGTAGCTCAAGCCTGCAATCCCAGTACTTTTGGAGGCTGAGGTGAGGGGATTGCCTGACCCCACGGGTTTGAGAACAGCCTAGGCAACATGGTAAGACCTCATCTCTACAATAAATCAAAAAAATTAGCCAGGCGTGGTAGCGCACACCTGTAGTTCTGGCTACTTGGAAGGCTGAGGCGGAAGGATCACCTGACCCCAGCAGGTTGAAGCTGGGGTGGCTGTGAGCAAGCCACTGTACTCTAGCCTGGGCGATGGAGTAAGACTTCAACTCAAACAACAACAACAACAACACCACCACCACCACCAACAACAACAACAAAATGAACCCTAAATCTGGGGCAGGAAATCCTTACTAAATAATGAGATGTTCTTTGTACCATTGCTTAAATAGTGAAAAACTATGGTTTCAATATCACATAAAGACATGTCAATACGGACCTGACCACATGAATGAAAAGAGAGAACAGTATCATAGTATTATGTCATTTCTGTTTGAAATAAATACATTAACACATTAAAGACACTTTTGTTTTACAATAAGTAGTTTTTATTTTATTTTTTAAAACTACAATAATATCACTCTAGGCAAAATGAAACAAATTGCACAGTTGAGTTTATTCAAAATTCTCCACATTGCCCCAACACTGTACGTCAAGACCATATACAGCTACAGTGATCGAAACAGTGTGATATTGGTGGAAGAACAGACAAACAGAGCAGGAAAACAGAGCAGAGACCCCAGAAGTGAACCCATGCAAATACAATCAACGGAATTTTGACAAAGGAACAAAGGCAGTTCAATAGAGAAAAGACAGTCTTTTCAACAAACGGCACTGGAAAAGAAGTGGACGTACAAAAAGAAAAAAAAAAAGAATCTAGACACAGACCTTTCGTCTTTCACAAAAAATTAACTCAAAATTATCACAGGCCAAAATATAAAATGTAAAACTGTACAACCTCTAGGAGATAACATAAGAGAAAACCTGGGTGGTCTTGGGTTTGGCACTATTTTTTAGATAAGATGCCAAAAGCACAATCCATGAAAGAAATAATTAATATATTGAATTCTATTAAAATTAGAAACTCCTACTCTGTGAAAGACATAGTAAAATAATGAAAAAAATATAGATTGGGATAAAAAATATTTGTAGAGCACATATCTGATAAAGGGGCCAGAGTGGTGGCTCATGACTGTGATCCCAGCACTTTCGGGAGCTGAAGAGGGGGTAATTACTGAAGCCAGGAGTTTAAGACTATTCTGGACAACATAGTGAGACATCTCTACAAAAAATTAGCTGAGCATGGTGGCACGAGGCTGTAGTCCCAGCTACTCGGGAAGCTGAAGCAAGAGAATTGTCTGATCCCAAGAGGTTGAGGCTGCAATGAGTCATGATCATACCACGGCGCTGCAGCCTGGATGACAAAGTGAGACCCTAACTCAAAAACAAGAACAAAAGTAAAACCATATCTGATAACATACTTGTATTCAAAATACACAAAGAACCCTTAAAACTCAACAGTCAGAGAATGAACACCAAAATTTTAAAACGGACCAAAGATTTGAACAGACATCTCAAACAAAGAAGGTATACAGAAGGCAGATACACACATGGAAAGATGTTTGCCATGTGTCACTGGGGAATTGCATATTAAAATAATAAGAGAGCAGTCCTCTTGGGTCCCCTCCCACTCTGGCAGCTTTTCTGTCCTCTCAATAAATCCTGCTTTAAAAATAAATAAATAATAATAATAGTAAAAGATCCTACTACATACCTATGAAATTGGCTACAATCCAAAACACTGACACCACGAAATGTTGACAAGGAGGTGGCACAACAGGAACTCTGCAAAACAGGATAGTCACTTAGGAATATAGTCCTGTGGTTTCTCATAAAGCTACACATAGGCTTACCATGCAATTCAGCAACCACTCTCTCGGTCTCGAACATGCTGACGACTTAGGTCCACACAAAAACCTACACACAAATGTTTATAAGCAGTTTTATTCATGATAGTCAAAAAGTGGAAGCAATCAAGGTGTTCTTCATCAGGTGAATGGATAAATAAACTGTGGCACATTTATATGACAGAGTATTATTCAGTGACTTTAAAAGATTTGTTCTCAAGCTACAAAAAGACTTTCAATGCATACTGCCAAGTGAAAGAAGCCAGTACAAAAAGGCTACATACCGTATGCTTTCAACTACAGCATACGATATTCTGGAAAAGATAAAATCATAGAGATAATAAAAGAGCTCGTTGGTTACCAGGATGACTGAGGAGGGATGACTAAGGGGGCATAGAGCTTTTCTAGGGCAGTGAGAGTCTTCTGTCTGTAGCAGAGGATTCAAGACATTATTTATTTGGCAAAACCCATAGAACTGTACAGTACAAAGAATGAACCTTGACATAAGCTTTATGTTCATATGATTAGTTCATATGATCAACTGATATTGGCTAGTCAATTGTAACAGATGCATCACACTGCTGCAAGATGCTCATAATAGGAGTATTGCTGGGGAGGGTGATGGTACCTCTCTGTACTTTTTGTACAATTTTTCTCTAAAGCTAAAATTGCTCTAAAAATACTCTCTTTAAAAAAGTAAAAAAGTGAGGAAAATGCTTGTGGAATAATGAAGGAATGAATGATTCTAATCTCTGTTTTCTTTTTTTAATTGAGGTGAAATTCACACAACAAATTAACTAACTAGGCTAGGCTCAGTGGCTCAGCCTGTACTCCCAGCACTTTGGGAGGCCAAGGCAAGTGGATTGCCTGAGGTTCGAGACCTGCCCGGGAAACTTGGCAAGACCTTGTCTCCTTTTTTTTTTTTTTTTTTTTGAGTTGGAGTCTCACTCTGTTGCCCAGACTGGAGTGCAGTGGCCGCTCCTGGCCACCGCAGCCTCAACCTGCTGGGCTCCAGCGTCCTTCCACCTCAGCCTTCCAAGTAGCTGAAACTACAGGTGCGCACTACCACACCCGGCT
>NW_007258109.1:371098-374566 GCF_000164805.1 Carlito syrichta | reverse complement strand
CCAAGCCCAGCTAAGAGATTGTCTCTACAATAAATTAAAAATTAGTCAGGCATGGTAGTGCGCACCTGTAGTTCCAGCTACTTGGAAGGCTGAGGCGGAAGGATCATCTTCCTAGTAGATGGAACTACAGATGCGCCACCACACCTGGCTCATTTTTTGATTTATTGTAGAGATTAGGTCTTGCCAACTTGCCCAGGCTGGACTCAGGCAATCCTCTTGCTTCAGCCTCCCAAAGTGCTGGGATTACAGGTGTGAACCACCACACTCAGTCACAAACAGTTTAAAGTCACCTTAAAATATATAAAAATAAATAATAATAATAATAATAAACTCTAATGACATTTTATTTATTTATTTTTTGAGTCGGAGTCTCACTCTGTTGCCCATGCTAGAGTGCAGTGGCATGCTCATGGACACCGCAGACTTGACCTGTTGGATTCAGGCGATCCTTCCACCTCAGCCTTCCAAATAGCTGGAACCACAGGTGTGAGCCACCAAGCCTGGCTAATTTTTTGGCTTATTGTAGAGATGAAGTCTTGCCAAGTTGCCCAGGCTAGTCTTGAACCCCTGGGCTCAGGCAATTCTCTCACCTCTGTATCTCAAAGTGCTGGGATTATAGGCATGAGCCACTGTGCCTGGCTGGCATTCAATTTTTACAGTTTCAAAAATTCTTCCCTCCAATGGAGGACATGGTCAGCTATTTCAGCAATAGAGGCCAAAACTTTCACCAAGGGGACTATAGTTCAAATATTTCTTCCAGAAATCATTCCTCTCAGAGGGTCATTCCTCACAGAGGGTCATTTCACACACATACACATATGCTTGAAAACCTCCGTTTGTCTCTCTCTCTCTGGAGACTGCAGGGCTGGGAAAGGCTGTTGGTTTTTTATTTGTACGAGAAAATGAGTTTCTTTCTCAGAGTGTGCTGTAGCATGACACAGCACTTTTCCTTAGCAGAAACTTTGTTGTTCCAATCATACATGTGGCCATTGAGTTCAACGTGGAGGTCCAGGAGAGGGTGTTTTCTGGAAAAAACAAAAAAGACCAATTTTAATGCCATGCAAATATCAGAGAAGACAGATTGTCAGTAGGATGAAATGAATCAGTAGATGTGGAAGTACTTTGAAACGGTTCTTTTCCAAATACTCTACCACAGGACTGTCCAACCTTTTGGTTTCCCTGGGCTGCACTGAATAAAGAGGAATTGCCTTGGGCCACACATACATTATATAATATAGTCGGTGCATATACATATTAAGACTTCCTTTTTTTGTTTGCTTTTTATTATAAAGTTTAGAAAAATTAGAACAATATAAAACTAGCAGAAAATGTGACTTTGTAAAACTAATCTATCAATGGTCTGGTTCCACGGAAGTGGCTGCAATTTTTAGTTCTCAAGGTACTCATGAGAAATGTTTGTTCGAACTTTGCTCTTTATGTATTTCATAATTGAAAACAGTTGCTCATAAATGTATGTGCTGCCAAAAAGCAATGTCATGAATAAGGCGTGACTGTGAACTTCAAAAATGGAACCACACATGGGGTCATGAAGAAAATAAAAACACATACTGTTAAAAGATTTTGTGGGGCCGCATTACTAGTTGTCCTGGGCTGCATGCAGTATATGGGCTGTGGGTGGGACACGCCTGCTCCACAAGCTGCTTTGTGAATGACCTAAACCAGTTTGCAGCACTCTGGCCCAGTGACCACTCTCCTTTCCCTCAAGGGGCAGGTGAGTTTCACCCTGGAAACATACCAGCCAGATGATAACCCACCTGGATCATCTATGCACATGTAGGATGGATGGAAAAAGCCAATAGCACAATACTGGCCCATGAGGCATCTACTGTCTTAGAAGGCTGAGTGGCTTTTGCTCTAACACTCTCCTTCTGGTTGAACCACCACTAAGGAGGTGGGACAAAGAAGGTGACGAGATTTATTCCTAGGGACTTCAGAGTTACAGCCCAGAATGAATTTGACAGATGACACAGGAACATCATTCTAGGCCATGCATGGTGGTTCATGCCTATAATCCCAGCACTTTGGAAGGCCAAGGTGGGAGGATGCTTGAGCCCAGGAGTTTGAGACCAGCCTGGGCAACATAGCGAGACCTCATCCCTACAAATAAATAAAATAATTAGCTGGACATGGTGGTTCATGCCCTGTAGTCCCAGCTACTCAGGAGGCTGAGGTGGAAGAATCAGCTGAGCCCAGGAGGTTGAACCTGCGGTGAGCTGTGATTGTGCCACTGCACTCCAGCCTGGGTGATGGAGTGAGACCCCAACACAAAAACAAAACAAAGCAAAACAAAACAGAAGCATCATTCTAAATTGTCATTTGGGGCAACTGGAAAAAGTCAGTTAATCATACCCTTGAGGTACACTGTGGTTTAAATGGAAACCAGGACACTGATGTTCCCCTTAGAAAAGTATTCTCGCCAATAAACATTTAAAATGTTCTTAACAATTCAGAGACCTGAACAGTTAGATACCATTTTTCACCTATCAAATTGCCAGAACTTGGGGAAATATAAGAGCATGCAGTGTTGGCGAGAATTCGGGGACACTGCCACACCCCACAAAGTTTCTTTGACCTACTAGAGGACAATCTCTGTAAGATGCATCTCATCCTGAAAAATGCTTTAACTCAGTAATTCTACTTTCGGAGAATTTCCCCCAAGAAAGCAATTAAGGATAAGCACAAACACTAAGCTGCAAAGATGTTTAATACTTACTTTGTGTGGAAGCAAAACACTCTCTAACAATTGAAGATATCGAGTAATTAAGTTATAGTCTCATTACAGGCTGATGTGTAGACATTAAACTGATACCATAGAAACATGACTACTAGCATGCAAAAATGTGTGTGATCTCCCATGAAACAAACTAAAAGCGGGTTGTAAAGTAATAGTGAGTTGTGTCTTTTAGGATACATGAACTAGAGGGGTGAAGGTCTGTAGCGTCTCCCCATGTGCCTCAATGCCATGTCTAGAAAAACAGAGGAAGCCAAGGACTTTCTGCTCACAGCCAGGCAAAAGGATGCCAAATCTGTCCAGATCAAAAAAAAGGAGCTAGGCTCGGAGGCTCAGCCTGTAATCCCGTGCTTGGGAGGCTGAGGTGAGAAGATTGCCTGAGCTTGAGGGTTCAAGACCCACCTGGGCAACTTGGCGAGACCTCATCTCTACAATAAATCAAAAATCAGCCAGGTGTGGTAACGTGCACCTGTAGTTCCAGCTACTTGGAAGGCTGAGGCAGAAGGATCGCTGGAGCCCAGCAGGTCAAGACTGCGGTGGCCGGGAGCAACCACTGCACTCCAGTCTGGGCGACAGAACGAGATTCCAACTCAAAAATAAATAAATAAGCTGGGCTCGGTGGCTCAGCCTGTAATCCCGCGCTTTGGGAGGCTGAAGTGAGTGGACTGCCTGAGCCCGCGGGTTTGAGACCCACCTGGGCAACTTGGCGAGACCTC
>NW_007258109.1:370596-371028 GCF_000164805.1 Carlito syrichta | reverse complement strand
GAAGGCTGAGGTGGAAGGATTGCCGGAGCCCAGCAGGCCGAGGCTGCGGTGGCTGGGAGCAGCCATTGCACTCCAGTCTGGGTGACAGAGTGAGACTCCAACTCAAAAAAAAAGAGAATGCATTGAGCCAGGCATGGTGGCTCACGCCTGTAATCCCAGGAGTGATTGGGAGGCAGAGGTGAGAGAACTGCCTAAGCCCACAAGCTCGAGACCAGCCCAGGCAACTTGGTGACACCTTATCTCTACAGTAGGTCAAAAAATTAGCTGGGCTTGGTGGTGTGCATCTGTAGTTCCAGCTACTTGGAAGACTGAGGTGAAAGGATCCCCTGAGCTTAGCAAGTTGAGGCTGGTGGCCGTGAATGTGCCATTGCACTCCAGCCTAGGTGACAGAATGAGACTCTGACTCAAAAAAAAAAAAAAAAAAAAAAGGGA
>NW_007258109.1:358847-370576 GCF_000164805.1 Carlito syrichta | reverse complement strand
CTCTGACTCAAAAAAAAAAAAAAAAAAAGAGAGTATGTATTGCTTTTGTAATAAGAAAAATAAAAATAGGCTGGGCACAGTGGCTCACACCTGTAATCCTGGTACTTTGGGAGGCCAAGGTGGGAGGATTGCTTGACACCAGGGATTAAAGACCAGCCTGGATGATATAGCAAGAAATCATCTCTACCAAAAAAAATGTAATTTATATATATATTATTATATTATATATTTATATATGATATAGTTATTAAATAGAAATAATTATATATATATATGTACACACACACACATATTCAAACTTTAAGCTAACAGAGTGCTCATAAATCATGCCGGGTCTCCACTATATTTCTTTTGCTTTTTCTTTTTTATAGTTGGAGTCTCATTCTGTTGCTTAGGCTGGAGTGCAGCACCATGCTCACGCCACTGCAGCCTCGACCTACTGGGCTCAGGTGATCCTTCCACCTCAGCCTTCCAAGTAGCTGGAACCACAGGCATGTGCCACCGTGCCTGGCTATTTTTTTAATTTATCTGAGAGATGAGGGCTCACCAAGTTGCCCAGGCTGGTCTTGAACCCCTGGACTCAGGTAATCCTCTCGCCTCAGCCTCCCAAAGTGCTGGGATTACAGGCTTGAGCCACCACGCCCAGCCTCCACTGTATTTCTAAGACAACTCCAACAGGGAAAGAAAAATCCCTTTTTCCTCCTTGAAGACAAAGGGTGTCAAACACAACACAGAGGTAATCCCTGTCTTGGTGCGGGAAAACGAGCAGGTGTTCTGGGACTAGCACCTCCGGGATGCTCACCTTTCTTGCCTCAGCTTCTGGGACAGCCACTGCAGGTATGGGGAGGGAGACCCGGAGCTTCTCTCCAGCAGGGCTACGTCTGCCGTGCACATGCTCCAGAGGAAGTCGGCTTCTGGGTGCACTGTGCAGGGACCGGGCTGCAGTGCCCTGGGCTCCAGGCTGTTTACCGCTGGCCCATCCACCTCCAGGAAGTTGCTGTCCTCCCGTCGGTCCTCTGACCCCACGTAGTTCTGAATGAAGAAGAGCTTTGGCTTCCCCACTAGAGAAGGGCACACGTCTCCCATGAACATCCTCCTGATCTGGTACAGGGGGAGCCTCAAGTGAGTCTGGCTCACACCAAACAGACTCTGGGTGTCTCCTCGGCTCACCAGGACACACAAAAAGCTGTCGTAGTCTCGGTGCTGGGGCATGCGGGCAACCCGGTGGAGAATCTGGGTCATATCATCCACATTGAGATAAAAGAAACTCTGGACGTCATAGCCCAGGGAAGTGAAGGTCTCTCGAAGGGTCTCTGGAGGAAACAAACACACATGGAAAACAACATCAGAGTGAGAAAAGCTTGGCAGGAATTAGTAGGGTCCCAGACTGGGCTGGTCTCCACAATGTATCTGTTTTTGTTTTTGTGTAACAGTTTGAGGGACCTGAAGTCAGGAGGGATGGGATCCACTTGAAACAGAAAAGATGTGCCCTTCATGTCCCATGTCCCCAATGATGGTCTGTCCCCTTCTACGCCACTGTCCCTGTCTGATGCCACTGCCACACCTGGCCACAGGCATAGACTAAGCTCATTTTAGCCCAATCAAACCAAAACCTCTTCTCTTCAACCAAAACAATGTGGGGATTTTTCAAAGGCTCTTTCTTTCTTTTTTCCTTTTTTTGAGTCAGGGTCTCACTCTATCACTCAGGCTGGAGTGCAGTGACACCATCATGGCTTACCATAGACTCCACCTCCTGGGTTCAGGCAGATCCTTCTGCCTCAAATTCCCGAGTATATGTGACTACAACATGCGCCACCATGCCTGGCTAGTTTTTATTTTATTTTATTCTTTGTAGAGATGAGGTCTCTCTATGTTGCCCAGGCTGGTCTCAAACTTCCGGGCTCAAGCAATCCTCCCACCTCAGCCTCCCAAACTGCTAGGATTACAGACGTGAGCCACCGTGCCCAGCCAAAAGTCTCTTTTCTAAAATAATGGAGCTGGGTTTGGTGGCTCAGCCTGTAATCCCATGCTTTGGGAGGCTGAGGTGAGTGGATTGCCTGAGCCCGTGGGTTCGAGACCCGCCCGGGCAACTTTGCGAGACCTCATCTCTACAATAAATAAAAAAATTAGCCGGGCATGGTAGCGCGCGCCTGTAGTTCCAGCTACTGCAGAAAGCTGAGGTGGAAGGATCGCCGGAGCCCAGCAGGTCGAGGCTGCGGTGGCCGGGAGTGGCCACTGCACTCCAGTCTGGGTGACAGAGTGAGACTCCAATTCAAAAAATAAATAAATAAAATAAAATAAAATAATGGGACACACAAGTCCATGGGAAGGGAGGCATTTGCAGAGTGCAAAGCCAAGCCTAGATCCAATGGCTGCAGAAGTGGTGACAGGTCAGGAGTCCCTCACCTCCACCTGCTATGGTCTGACACTGAAGTCCCTGGTTGTGACCACTTCCAGACTCCCCAGTATCCTTGTGACCTGCTTTCCAGTGTGACTCTGGGTAGTGTGAGTCCTCAGCCAACATTTCTTATAGCACCCTCAAAGATCCTTCTCCTAGCTTCCACAAGCCCCAGAATGACTTTGCAGGGGATTGAAAGGCAGTAGTGGAAAGAGTAGACTTCACAGTAGATAAGCCTGTGCCCAGTGCCAACCTCACTACACCTCCCGCTGCACGACCCTGACATACAGGTTCCCTGACTTTATTTATTTTTTGAGTTGGAGTCTCATTCTGTCACCCAGGCTGGAGTGACAGCCACCCCAGCTTTGGCCTGCTGGGCTCAGGGGATCCTTCCGCCTCAGTGTTCCAAGTAGCCAGAACTACAGGTGTGTGCTACCATGCCCAGTTAATTTTTGATTTATTGTAGAGATGAGGTCTTTCTGAGTCGCCCGGGCTGGTCTTGAACCCATGGGCTCAGGCAATCCTCTCACCTTGGCCTTCCCAAAGTGCTGGGATTGCAGGCTGAGCCACCGAGTCCGGCCTTCCATGACTTTAAATGGAAGTGATGACATCCACCTTACAAGGCTGCTGTGAGGCTGGGCTCAGTGGCTTAGCCTGTAATCCCAGCACTTTGGGGGGCTGAAGCGAGTGGATTGCCTGAGCCCGTGGGTTCGAGACCTGACCAGGCAACTTGGTGAGACCTCGTCTCTATAATAAATCAAAAACTAGCCTGGTGTGGTAGCGTGCACCTGCAGTTCCAGCTACTTGGAAAGCTGAGGCGGAAGGATCACTGGAGCCCAGCAGGTTGAAGCTGTGGTGGCCGGGGCACGCTACTGCACTCCAGTCTGGGGCAACAGAGTGAGACTCCAACTGAAAAAAAAAAAAAAGGCTGCTGTGAGGACTAAATAATGCACATACAGCTCTTTGTGCTCAATAAATATTGGTTTCTATTCCCTTGTTTCCAATCTTTTTTGTCCTTCTTCTAGAAGTTTCTATGGTCCTAGTCTATACCTTTCTCATATGCTCAGTATGCCTTCACTGGAGGAAAAAGCACAGCCTCCTGAATCAATTTATATCCTTTTTTTTAAAACACAGATCCCATTAGCTCTTTTTTGTTTTAAGTGGGATCTTACTCTATTGCCCAGGCTGCAGTGTAATGACACAATCACAGCTTACCACAGCCTCAGGTGACCCTTCCACCTCAGCCTCCCAAGTAGCTGGGACTACAGGCATGAGTCACCATGCCCAGCTAGTTCTTTAAAATTTTTTTTGTAGAGACGAGGTCTCACTATGCTGCCCAGGCTGGTCTCAAACTCCTGGGCTCAAGCAATCTTCCCGCCTTGACCTCTCAAAGTGCTGGTATTATGGGCATGAGCCACCAAGCCCAATCAATTTATATGTTTCTAATAGCAAAGGGAGACTTCTTTTTCTTCCCCATTCAAAAAGTCCACACCCTTTATATTCCTGTTTCTTATCTGGGGGATGCTTCTAGCTCTTCATTCATTTTCTAGGCAGAGAAACTGTTCTGTCCCACATCCAGAGACTAAACAAGCACCTCCCAATTCAGTCTGCCACTCCAACCATTTGTCCAATTCTCTGGATTTGTTTCCAGATCTCATGACTGGCTGCCAACCTCTCTTCCTGACCTGGAGCTTGGCCTTCCAGAAGTCTACACTGCATTCACCCCAAACCAAATAATGCAATAATAGTTATAGCAAATATAACTTTCACCAAAGAATAAAGGAGCCCCATCTCATGACAGCGTAAGAATCACAGAAAAGCTGGATACAGCGGCTCACGTCAGCCTGGGCAACATGGCAAGACCTTGTCTCTACAATAAATCAAAAAAATTAGCTGGGCGTCGTGGCGCATGCCTGTAGTTCCAGCTACTTGGAAAGCTGAGGCAGAAGGAGCAGGTCGAGACTGCAGTGATCTTGAGCGTGACACTGCACTCCAGCCCAGGTGACAGAGTGAGACTCCAACTCAAGGAAAAAAAAAAAAGGAAACACAGAAAGGGATTGATGGGAGAAAAGTACCTGGAGGCACCACATAACTGTTTACTACAAGTTCTCAATTATCTACACTCAGTGGGAACAATATGAAGTATTGACAGTTGTAAGTAATTCAAAGATCCACAGCTTCAGTCAACAGTTTCAACTTCCTTGCTCCCTTCTTGCCAGTTTCAACCTTCCTTACCAGTGACTAAGGAACTATAAAAGTGAAAGTGAGCAATTTCAATTTCTCGGCTGTATGCTAAGCAGGACATAGGAAAAACATAAAAGGTAGAAGAAGAAACAAAGCCTTGGGTAAACAAAAAGCTAGAATGACTGGTCACTGGACAAGTGAGTGTTGGCTTAGTCACTCAGCCTATGAGCAGTATCTGTACCTATTCACACAGTGTCTGGTAGAATGTTCTGGCTCGGGGACCTGGATTGGCCTCACATTCTACCAAAGATGGTGGTTTTAAGATATGTTTTTTGATGGGTGTGGTGGCTCACTCCTGTAATCCCAGCACTTTGGGAGGCTAAGGTGGGAGAATTGTTTGAGTCCAGGAGTTTGAGACCAGCCCAGGCAACATAGCAAGACCCCATCTCTACAAAAAAATAAAAAAATTAGCTGGGCATGGTGGTGTGCACGTATAGTTCCAGCTACTCGGGAGGCTGAGGCAGAAGGATTACCTGAGTCCAGGAGATTGAGGCTTCAGTGAGCCATGATCATCGTGATTATGCCAACTCACAAAAATAAATGTATAAATATATATACAAATATATATGATTTTTAAAAGTCACCAGGGCCGGGCTTGGTGGTTCAGTCTGTGATCCCAGCACTTTGGGAGGCCAAGGCCAGTTGACTGCCTAAGCCTGTGGGTTCGAGGCCAGCTCTGGCAACTTGGTGAGACCTCGTCTCTACAGTAAATTAAAATAATTAGCCGGGTGTGGTAGCGCGCACCTGTAGATCCGGCTACTTGGAAGGCTGAAGTGGAAGGATCACCAGAGCCTAGGAGGTCGACGCTGGGGTGGCTGTGAGTGTGCCACTTCACTCTAGCCTGGGCGACAGAATGAGACTCCAACTCAAAAAAAAAAGTTACCAGGCTGGGCATGGTGGCTCACACCTATACTCCCAGCACTTTGGGAGGCCTAGGTGAGAGGATTCCCTGAGTCCGCAGGTTTGAGATCAGCCTGGGCAACTTGGCGAGACCTCATCTCTACACTAAATCAAAATATTAGCCGGTTGTGGTGGCACATGCCTGTAGTTCCAGCTACTTGGAAGGCTAAAGCAGATCACCTGAACCCAACAGGCTGAGGCTACAGTGGCTGTGAGCATGCTACTGCACTCCAACCTGGGCAACAGAGTGAGACTCCAACTAAAAAAAAAAAGTCACCAGACAAGGTAGTTTTAAAATATATCAGCCGGGCTCGGTGGCTCAGCCTATAATCCCGCGCCTTTGGAAGGCTGAGGTGAATGGAGTGCCTGAGCCTGCGGGGCCAAGACTCGTCTGGGCAACTTGGCGAGACCTCATCTCTACAATAAATCAAAAAAATTAGCCAGGCGTGGTAGCGCGCGCCTGTAGTTCCAGCTACTGAGGCGGAAGGATCGCCGGAGCCCAGCAGGTCAAGGCTGGAGCGGCCACTGCACTCCAGTCTGGGCGACAGAGTGAGACTCCAACTCTAAAACAAACAAACAACAACAACAACAAAATATATATATATATCTCTACAGCTGGGCTCGGTGGCTCAGCCTGTAATTCCGTGCTTTGGGAGGCTAAGGTGAGTGGATTGCCTGAGCCTGCAGGTTCGAGACTTGCTTGGGCAACTTGGCAAGACCTCATCTCTACAATAAAAATCAAAAATTAGCCAGGCATGGCAGCGCGCGCCTGTAGTTCCAGCTACTTGGAAAGCTGAGGCAGAAGGATCGCTGGAGCAAGCAGGTCGAGGCTGCGGTGGCCGGGAGCGGCCACTGCATTCCAGTCTGGGTGACAGAGTGAGACTCCAACTCAAAAAAAATAAAAATAAAAAAATATGACTACAAATTCTTTGACATTCCTCTCTTACAAAATACTTCTCTTCCCCTTGAATGTGGACCAGACTTGGTAACTTGTTTCTGTTTTTGTTTTTTTTGTTGATTTGGAGTCTTACTCTGTCACCCAGACGGGAGTGCAGTGGCACGCTCCCAGTCACCGGAGCCTCAACTTGCTGGGCTACGGCGATCCTTCCGCCTCAGCCTTCCAAGTAGCTGGAACTACAGGCGCGCACTACCACACCCGGCTAATTTTTTATTTACTATAGAGATGAGGTCTCGCCAATTTGCCCAGGCAGGTCTCGAAGCCGCGGGCTCAGGCAATTCACTCGCCTCAGCCTCCCAAAGTGCTGGGATTACAGGCTGAGCCGCCGAGCCTGGCCGGTAACTTGTTTCTAATGGAAGGAACGTGACAGAAGTGGCTATATGTGACTACCAAAGCTAGATCATGAAAGCAATACAGCTTCCACCTGGCTCTTTCCCTCTTTGGAATGGCTCTCTCTGGGGAAGCCAGCTACCACGTCCCAAGCGTGCCCAAGCAGTCCCTTGGAGAGGCCCACAGGAAGAACTGAGGCTTCCCCCCAGCAGCCGCCACCAACTTCCCAGCCATGTGAATGACCACCTCAGAAGTGGCCCCTCCAGCCCCAACCAAACCTTCAGGCAGCCCCAGCCAAACTGCACCTCAATTCCTGACTCACAGAAACTATGAGAGATAGAATTAAATTAGTATTGTTTCTTTAAGCAGCTAAATTTTGGAGTGAGATAATTATAATTGTTAGATAAATCATTCACCAGGTTAAGTCCTTTGACTTCTTCTATCAGTAAAAGGTAATGATTAATCACCATTACTTAAGACTGCAGTTAAGCTGTCTACTTTTTTTTCTTTTTTTTTTGAGTTGGAGTCTCACTCTGTTGCCCAGGCTGGAGTGCAGTGGCACAATCACGGCTACCGTAGCCTCGATTTGCTGGGCTCAAGCAATCCTTCCGCCTCAGCCTTCCAAGTAGCTGGAACCACAGGCATGGACCACCACATCCAGCAATATCATTAAATTTTAAATGCAGGCCGGGTGCAGTGGCTCATACCTGTAATTCCAGCACTTTGGGAGGCAGAAGCAGGAGGACTGCTTGAGCCCAAGGGTTCAAGACAAGGCTGGGCAACACAGCAAGACCTCATCTACAAAAAAAATTTAAAAATTAGCTGGGCATGGTAGCACACACCTATTGTCCCAGCTATTCGGGAGGCTGAGGTAGAAGGATCTCCTGAGCCAAGGAGGCTCCTGAGGCTGTGGTGAGCTGTGACCGTGCCACTGTACTCCAGCCTGGGCAACAGAGTGACACTCCAATTAAAAAAAAAAAAAACTTTAAAAAAAATGTGTATCCACTTAATAAGGAAAAAAAGAGAAAGATCTCCATGTGGTGGAAAAGGCCATACTGTCCCCCTGGCCATCTCGTCTGAAGGTGCAGGCAAGGCTTCAACACCCAGCACCATGTTCAGGCTGAATAACAAGAGAACCTGCACTGGGTTCCACCACTACTATTCTTGAATCAGAGTCTCACTCTGTCGCCCAGGCTGGAGGGCAGTGGCATGCTCACGGCCACCGCAGCTTCGACCTTCTGGGTTCAGGAGATCCTTCCACTTCAGCCTTCCAAGTAGCTGGAACTACCGGCATGTGCCACCACGACTGGCTTATTTATTTTTAAATGTATTTTAAAGATATGGGGTACAATTCAAGAGTAGGTATACAAGTGGACATTGTACAGGTAAAGTCTGGGCCTCCCTTTGGTCCCCACTTTGCCTGGTTTGAGATCAGGTACCCTTATTGATGTTGTGTTCCTGCCTCCCTTCCTGGCAGTATCCCGCTCCTGCCAATCCCTTTCTTATAGTATTATGGTAAATGTTCAGGGTCCACTTATGAGTGAGAACATGTGGGACTCAGTTCTTTGTTCCTGTGATAGATCACTGAGTATTACAGATTCTGAATTCGCAGCACTACTATTCAATTCCAGACACTTCCTTTTAGGACTCACAGTCTCGAGTCATGGCGCATTCTCTCCTCCAGGGGGCAGACGCAAACAGGGAAACTACAGACTCAAAGCTCGTTTGATTACTTGCTCTCTCCGGCCGAGTCACTTCCCTTAACACCTCTCTTCCCTGATAAACGTCCTTCCCGATCAAAGTCCTTGAAAGCAAGCTTTACCTCGTCCTCCCTTCCCCGGTGACAGGCAGAGCTTGGGCAGAGCAAACGCTGCGGGTGCCCTCCAGCTCTTCCCTCCTCCATCCGCCCCCCTGGAGGTTCCGGTGGGAGCAGCCCCGGCACACGGGGCAGTGGCAGAGGCAGGCCAAGTGTGGTGAGGCCGAAAGAGGAACCAGCCTTGGAGTCACGAGGTCTGAGTTAAGTCCTGGCTCCTCCGCCTCCTTCCTTGTCTTGGAAAAGGACTGAGCAACACCTGCAGAGGCGCCTCCAAGGGGATGGGAGTCTGAGGGCCGGGCAGGAAATCCTTGTCTGATAGGACGGAGAAAAACAGCTAAAGCTGAAGATGGAGCCCAAACCCCTGCAGATCCCAAATGCGAGAATAAGGCCAAGAAGAATTGCACATCTGGATGGGCCTCAGACCAAGACAGAGCCTCCCTTAAATAGCCCTGCAGCTGCACAGTCACTCAACTGACAGCCTGAAGGCACCCCAGCTGACATTTCCCATCAATGCCACATTGTTCCTCTATTCCATGGTGAGGTGGGCTGGGGAGGAATGCCATCCTCTGCACCTTTCGTCCTTGGGCCAGCGGGAATATGCATCAGTCCAGTCTGGCAGTCAGGATCAAAAAGGTGGCGACCGTGCATCTTTGAGTAAGTTACTGCCTCAGTTGTTCATCTATAAAAATGGGATTAATACTAATACCTAAACCGTGTTCAAAAAGTGACTGTGAGAATCCAATGAGATTTCTGTAAAGATGCTTTGCAAACTATTTATTTAAATATAAGAAACAAAGAGGCTGGCAGGTGGCTCACGTTTGTAATCCCAGCACTTTGGGAGGCCGAGGTGGAAGGATTGCTTGAGCCCAGGAGCTTAAGACCAGCCTGGGCAACATAGCGAGTGTATACAAAAAAGTTTTTAAAAATTAGCCAGGTGTGGTGGAGCATGACTGTAGTCCCAGCTACTTGGGCAGCTGAGGCAGGAGGAGCACTTGAGCCCAGAGTTCAAGGTGAGCAGTGATTTGGCCGCTGCACTCCAGCCTGGGTGACAGAGTGAGACCACCATTCAAAAGAAAAAGAAAAAAGACAGCCATTTTAAACTACAAATCACCAAAAATGCAGTGTATCACTCTCATGGAATCTACCTCTTAGATCCCAGAGGGAGGCCTCTATAGTCTAAACTAAAATAGGCTTGGAGCAGACAGACTCCATATCCTATGTATGCATCACAGTAACTGCCTTGTCTTGTGTAAGCAGACAGGGAGGGTGACCAGGGAACTGAACCAACTTGTGACATCAGCCTGTTTTATAGCCTCCTGCCCTTCAGTCTGTGTGGACCGGGGTCACCCAGCTGGTTAAAACCAGCTCCTGACAGCCCCCAGCCATGCACAGATGGCCCAAGAGAACTTTCCTCATGACCATCCTAGAGGCGTTTACAGCTTCATGACCATCACATGTGACCCATGTGCTGGCATGATGATGCACTGTATACCCTGGGACCCTCTTCTATGTGCAATGACCTGCCTGCTCCCCCTCTCCATTCCCCATAAAATCCTCCTGATACTTTCCCTTGGAGAGACACAGCTTTGGAAAACCCTCCCGGCATCCTCTTCACTTGGCACCAAACAGTAAAACTCTGACTGACTAAAACCCATATGCTTGTGAGGAGTTGTTTGTTACTCTCCAGAGGAGAGTTACTCAAGGTTTTCTTGAGTAACACTTGTACATAAATAGGGGAAGAAAAACTTTGGGGCTGAGTTTGGAAAATAAAACTTCGACAAACTGCAGAAGTCCCACTTCTCCTTCCACCCACCCAGGAAACCCCACGCCCAACCCACCCGTCTCTGTACATTTCAATATTTCAATATTCTTCAGAGCATCTTGGAATTATGGGGGAGGGGCTTTCTTTAGGCCTTGTGGTCAGGACAGGGCTGTTAATGGAAGGCCAGAGTTAGCACTGCCACAGGTTTAGAGACTACAGAGATAAACCCCCAAAAACTAAACACAGTAAAATGTCATGAGCTCATGGACTTAGAATTTGCTTTGATCTAAATGACAGCACATTAACCTTGACACTATCTATGAAAAGGGCCCTCTTAAGTAAATGTATGGAATAAACCAGAGGGGAAGCTTACTGGTCCATTTACAGTCATTTCTTTTTCTCTTTTGTTTTTTGAGTTGGGGTCTCACTCTGTCACCCAGGCTGGAGTGCAGTGGCACAATCACAGCTCCTGCCACCTCGACTTCCTGGGCTCAGGCAATCCTGCCACCTCAGCCTCCTAGGTAGCTGGGACTACAAGCAGGCACCACCATGCCCAGCTAATTATTTGATTTTTTTTTTTTTTTTTTTTTTTTTGGTGGAAACGAGGTCTGTGTTATCCAGGATGGTCGAGAACTTTTAGCCTCAAGTAACACTCCCACCTCAGCCTCCCAAAGTGCTAGGAATACAGGCGTGAGCCACTGCGGCTAATCTACTATCACTTTTTGAGTCCCCTTAGTGAGTCCACTGCCAGTTACTACAGAGCACATGAGCAGAACATGACATGCACATTCTGCTGGCCTAGGCATGAAAAAATAAAAACGACTGAACATTCTAGGTGCTTAGTAGAAAGGGGAGTTCTATGGTCACATGTGATGGGAAATGCCAGGCAGACAGGCTGAACTAGGTTTCTCTACAGGAAGACTCCTCAAGCCTTTAATAGGTAAATATGCATTGCAAATCTCCAAGAGGGAAACAAACCGGCAGTACTTCTCACATTGACTTGGCCCTGGAAGTTCCCCTTATTGCCTTACAGAAACCTGTGGACAAGGAAATTCAAATCAAGAAAACAGTGTAGTTCTTGTTCTTCAAAGAATTTACCATCTTTTTGGGGAAGCAAAGCTTATAAATGTACATAAAACAATGTCTGCTGTCAGCTGGTGACTCACACCTGCAATTTCAAGGATTTGGGAGACCAAGACAGGAGGATCATTTTAGACCAGGCTAGGCACAAAGTGAGACCTCGTCTCTACAAAAGAAACATTTTTGGCCGGGCTCGGTGGCTCAGCCTGTAATCCCACACCTTTGGGAGGCTGAGGTGAGT
>NW_007258109.1:358025-358695 GCF_000164805.1 Carlito syrichta | reverse complement strand
CTGCACTCCAGTCTGGGCGACAGAGTGAGACTCCAACTCAAAAAAAAAAAGAAAACATTTTTTTTATTAGGAGTCTCACTCTGTTGCCCAGGTTGGGGTATAGTGGCATACTTACGGTCACTGCATTCCCGACCTGCTGGGCTCAGGTGATCCTTCTGCCTCAACCTTCCAAGAAGCTGGAACTACAGGTGTGTACCACCACGCCCAGCTCATTTTTTGATGTATCATAGAGATGAGGTCTGACCAAGTTGCCCAGGCTGGTCTCAAACCCCTGGACTCAGGCAGTCCTCACATAAAAAATGTAAAAATTCACCAGTCATGGTAGTGCATGCCTATAGTCCCAGCTACTCAGGAGTCTAAGGCCGGAGATTCACTTGAGCCCAGGAGTTTGAGACTGCAGTGAGCTATCATCGTGCCACTGTACTCCAGCCTACGTGACAGGGCGAGATCCTGTCTCTATTTTTTTAAAAAGAAAAAATAATAATAATAATTAAAATGTCACATAGAGTGGTAGGATCAGTAGGATTTTAGGAGAAATAGGTCAAAGAAGAGATCAATGTGGTCTGAGACACTGGGAAGGACACTGTAGAAAAGGTATAACTAGCTGGGTTTGGTGGCTCAGCCTGTAATCCCAGAGCTTTGGGAGGCTGAGGTGAGTGGATTGCCTGAG